>NC_038255.2:30157226-30282787 GCF_000004515.6 Glycine max
CAATAAATCTGAGAATTATAAGGTGGAAGCACGGAATGCATCACAGAAGCATAAACCAAAGAGGGTAGAGAGTGTCAATGCTGATGCAGAAGCCTTTGGTGATGACTGGAAAGTTCAGATTGTTGTATGCATTCTGAAGCTGAAGCACTAGAACATATGAAGAAAAAAGATACAGGCCATCAAAGTGTGTCATTGGAGAATAAGACAGGAGATTCAACTATGCTGAAGATAGGAAATTTGGCTAAAGTTGTGATAAAACAAGATATGAAGGGAATAAGGCATAAATATGGGTTTAACAACAATAAACGTGAGAAGGCAGAGAAGGTAAGGGTGGTGGATGATGAAACTGGCGACAAACATCAGCTGGATGAAGTCCTAAGAATGCCATGTACATGTGTATTTCTGAAGATATAGTATTTATATTCCATCAAGCATACATTGACTGTTGATAACATGTAATAGGCTTTTTATAACATGGTTTCCCCAAATCACAATTAAAAAGCACAACTAAATCACTTTCAGGGCACCCCTTTTGACCTTCCCAAAGTCATGGATGATGCTTTATTTCTTGCTTGGTCTTGGTTAAAAGCTAGTGAGAAAGGTTTCAATACTTTATTTAACCATTGGTCTACCAATCTTTCAGAGTCCTTTGGTTAATTTGTCTTGTCTCCTTCTGTGGTGAGGTTTTGTTAGGTTTTTTGTTTTTGGAAGGTGGCACCTTGGGTGTCTTGTATCTGATCTCCTCAGTACCTCTGGTACTGTTATGTTTTATTAATAATATTATACTTTTGCCTTTCAAAAAAAAACTTATGACTGATCCTCTTTTGATTAATCCTATTTTGTATGTTGTTGTATGTTATTGTATAAAAGATCATGGGTTCCCCACCTGCCTCTACTCCTCCTCCTCCTCCTCCTCCTCCTCCTCCTCCTTCTCCTCATTCTCCTCCTGCTCCTCCTCCTCCTTCGGATGCATCGGCTTCGCCGTCTGCCGTGAAGCGGACACGCAAAGCCTCACGTCTACGATCGTTGTCCACTAGACCACCTGGTGCTGAGAGACCAGTGGTGCATGTTGATCCTGCTACCGGGAAGGCCGACGGTCCCCATAGGAAGAAATGAAGAACATATTTGGGGATTGTGGCGTGTGATAAGGTGGACGTCACCTACGAGAACTGGAAGGAGGTCCCTACTGCTCAGAAGGACCTGATTTGGGAGGATATTCAGGTATTTTTCTTTTCTTATTTGATTTTGTTTAATTAATAGCCAAAAAATACATTATTGTAACAAATAAACTTTATTTGATGTTGTCAGGCAGAATTTGATATCCCAGAGGCTTCTGACAGTAGGACGAAAAGGAAGTTACTGCAGACCCTGGGGAGAGATGGAGGCAGTTTAAATCAGACCTCACAAGGAAATGGGCCCTTGCAGCCGATCAGGACGGTGTCGAGGACACTGTCTGTGAGAAATACGACATCAGTAAGGAAAAGTGGGCCTAGTTTTGCCAAACTCGCAGAGACCCTTCTTGGGAGGTATGTTCCTTGCCATTTAAGTTGTTTTTCAAAAAACATGATGTTGTTATACTTCATTCTACCAATTTCAAACATTATTGTTTAATTTTTTCAGGATGTGCGCAAGAAGGAACATGCCATCCAGAAGCAGAATACTGCCCCCCACGTTTTGTCTCGTGGGGGTTATGATTATTTGGAGCAGAAGCTCCTGGCTGAGAAGATGAAGAAGAAGCTTGAGGAAGCTGCACAATCAGGAAGCGTTGATGGCATCATCGACCCTCCATCCCCGGTCAGACGCCACATGAAGTGGAAGATGGCCCGCACGAAGAAAACAGGGGAGATGACGACTGAGGCCACAAAGGAAATCGCTGAGAAGATTGTAAGTCATTTTCAACTAACCATTACAATTATTTTTCAATATTTTGTGAATGCCATGTACCACTGTGTGTTTTCTGTGCAGGATTCCTTTGAGGAGCAGGCCACACAGGGATCCTTCGTCCCCCATGGACGTCAGGATGTTCTCGCCGCTGCTATTGGACGTCCAGAGCACCCTGGACGTGTCCGTACTGCTGGAGCCAGTGTCACCATCAAGCAATACTTTGGATCGGCTCCACGGACATCCCGCAGCACTTCGTCCCTGCCTCCTGACGAATTGCAGCAGCTGACCCAGCAAATCAGGGACCAGCTAGAGGATTCCATCACAAAGAAAGTGACGCAGTAGGTCATGGCATCCTTCAGTCACATGCAGTCCCAGCTTCAGTCGCAGATGCAATCTCAGGGACTTGCAGTGCCTCCTGAGCCTCTACTTGGTACCTTCGGTCCTCGAGTGAGCACAAAGGGGAGTTGTGTTGATCCCTCAAGAAATGATCCTGAGATGGGTGACTCTGACAGGTGCGGTTTGTACATAGAAGCAGATCCTGCCCGCCTGGTTGCCATGGGGAGAGTTTATGAGGGATCCGCTGTTGTTCATAACACTCCTTTGTTGCCTGGCCAAGTAAAGGTGAGTGTGGAGGAGGTTACAGATGCAGATGCTCCAGTTCCTGTACCCACTGATGAGGTTTCCTTAGCGGGGCAGGCACTTCACACCTTCCTTGCTTGGTCGACACATCTGGTCAAGTCTTTATCACAACAGGTACTTATTGTCCTTACTATATGTTTCTTCTTTTTAAATTAATTCATTAAGCGTGCCTCAAATTAGGCTATTTAACTTTGTTTCATGAACAGGTAGTTGTGTCTCCGGCAAAACCACCTCCAAAGCCCGATCCGGAGGTCGATGATCCGCTTTATCTGATGACATTGACCATCCCAGAGCTTTTCTTGAGGCCTTATCAGGTTAGATGGGATGCCACCGTGTTTGGGGTCTTTAATCCAGATTTCCCCCTCTACATAAAGCACGAAGACCTCTTTGAAATCGCACACGGTGGTCAATGTCTCAGCATATTAGTGTTACAGTTGTGGATTCTGTAAGTTATTTTATATTACTTTTAATTACCTAAGTTATTGCTTTCAATTCATAAATATTTAACTTTGACTCAACATAAACAGACATCTCACTGAAACATGTATACGAGTGGGGAATTCTGATATCTATGGATTCCTCGAGCCATAGTCCATTCAGAGGTCTGGGCAATCACAGTTTGAGTCTGAAAGTTACATAAAGAGTTGGATGCAGAATTCACAACGCGATGTCTATCTTGGAGCCTACCTAAATGGGTAAGTCACAAAGTAACTAAATTTAATTAATGTTTACTAATGTACTAACCCATTTTAGGTTCCACTGCTGTGGACACTGGCAGATGGTGGTCATCCTGCCCAAGGAACACCTAGTTGTCTGGTTTTGTTCATTGCATAACAGGCCAGACAACTACCTTAAGGGGATTATTAATAGGTTAGTGTTCTTTTCAATACATTTGCATTGTAATACCTCAACGTACAACACCAGTTTTTAATTGTTACTCATCTGGAACAGTGCTTTAAAAGGTCTTGATGATGCTCCACAACCTAAATCAAAGGCTTCTGCTAGGTGAATTGTCGTCAAGGTACGTCATTTACATAAAACTTCCACTTATATATATTTCTTTATGTGTCTGTACACTAGTTGTTTAATTAATATTCAAATTTCATTATGTATTTAGTGTAATAGACAAAAAATGAAGTACTGAGTGCAGCTACTATGTGATGCACTGGATGTCCACCATCATTTTAGGAACTTTTAGGAATAATTGGGAAGCGGTAAGTTTATTTCAAACAAAATTGATTTATTTATAATTTGTATTACATTATTAACTTATTATGATTTATTTCATCAAACAGTATTTTAACGATCCTAAACCATTGGAGCCAGAGAGATTAAAGGCATTGCGGATCCAGTGGGCACAGTTTTATCTCCAAGTTAGAGATCAGGCCTAGGATTTAGGGACATTATCTTTAGCTTTAGTTTACTTTGGTTTAACATTTTTGACATTTTCTATGTAATATTAACATTGAATTCATTTGATGATTGTTCTTTATGATAAATCAATTATTTGATGTTTATTATCATTAAAACTGCTTGAAAGCAGAATAAAATGTTTATTTGCTGTGAATTGGGCTTGAAATTGCATTTGACAGGTAAAATTTTGGGTTTACTGTAAAAACAGAAAGTATATATAAAAAAAATGCTTGAAAACAACATTGGTTATTAACAAAAACCAATGTTAATATGATAAACAACATCGGTTATTTACAAAAACCGATGTCGACATGAACCTTAACATCAGTTGTAATAGAAAACCGATGTTAACATTTGTATATTAACATCGGTTATTTGTGTATAACCGATGTCAGCGTTTGTATTTTAACATCGGTCATCTGTAGATAACCGATGTCAACGCCTGTATACTAACATCGGTTATTTATAAATAACCGATGTGAACATTTGTATATTAACATCGGTTATCTACACATAACCGATGTTATACACAAAGAACTACACCAAATAAGTGTATGCATCATCAACGTTGACATCGGTTTTTCTAGGAAACCGGTGTTAATATAACGTTCATCATGCGTACACTTTTTTTGCTGTTGTTCATTGTGTTTAACATCGGGTATTTAGAAAATCAATTTTGTCATACATATGTTAACATCGGTTTTACAAAATCGATGTTAACATTGATACATTCAACATCAGTTTTAGAACCGATGTAGAATGTTCTAAATAACCGATGTTGAAAGTGTATTTTCTAATAGTGATGACCTTGTTGTTAAGGGAGGTGCTAGCAGATTTAACAAGGGAGTTGAGGTTAGAGAGCTCAATAGGACGACCATGACGGTGAGGACATCGACAGTCTTCATGGTGACCTTGTGGAGGGAGTTGGAGACGACAATGGGGTGGATGCCATAGGAGAGGAGGAGGCACTACTCGAGGATAGCACCGACAATGATGACCAGAGTCATTTCATCCGTTGGGACAGTTCTTCAATTCGTGTTAGGTTTATAATTTTTGCAAAATTTAAAAGTCATCATTATGTTAAATTAATCATTTTAAAATCTAAATTCCTAACATTATCAATGATATACTGATAGAAAAAGGATCAAAACGGAACCATTCTTAAACTTAAAGAATCAAGATGAGACTTTTGAAACTTAAATTACCAAAAAAAAACCACACTAAATAAATAACAAAGTATAAGACACGATTCTAAGAAAAAAGAAAAATGTCTAATAAACATCCATTGTGTTATGAGACACTTAGGGAGAGAGAAGAAAAAGAGAAAAAAAATATAAGTTTGATAAGATTTATAATATGATAAGAAAGAAAGATGGAGAGATATTTAAAATAAGAGAGTATTTATATATTATTACTAAAAAAAATTATTCCCTTGTTACGAGAAAACGACAAATAAGTCATCACTATTTTAACCAATTACAACAATGTCATCCATGACAAACTATCTACATGCTACAAATCAACGAATTGAAAAATCAATAGGAAAGAATCTCGAACCATCTAATTGTCTATTTGTCAATTCCCATTGATCAAGTAGAGGGTCAGGTAAGCTATTTACTTAAAACAAATTGGCAACGGAACTCATTCCCCTTCTAAGTGAAACAAGACTTTCCATGTATCTAGCAGCTCTTAAAGAGCCATTGTTTCCCCAAACTTGAAGATCCTTTATTTTTTCCGTCGCAGGTTCATAATCGTACCACCCTAATCCCTCATTGCAGCTGCTCCAAGGAAATTGATTGCTCCCATAAAATCCCACAAACTTGTAAATTGCTTCTATTGGTTCAACGGTGTATTGCTTAACCCAAGACCCTTCATCCCAATAATTTTTCATTATCCACACGTCAAAGGACTTCTCTTGTCCCCTTAAAGGGTAAACAACCACACCAATTGTAGCAGATTCCTTCAAGGGTGCAAGTGTTGCAAATTCTTCTTTTGAGGAACCACGAATTATTGGCACCTTTATCTTCCTGAAGGAATCATTAACCATGTCAAATGCAAGAACAGCATCTTCTTTCACACCAGACTCATCAACATCATGGCCCCACCAGTGATAACAATTGTTGGCATAAGTATAAACCCGAGAAGAACCCCATATTTCAATTGGATGTGGGAGAGAAGCATCATCAAGTTTTCTCCAAGAATTTGAATTAAGGCTATACAACTCAGCTGTCCAATGCCCTTGTTTTCTCTCATCTGTTTCCTTCAACCAAATGTCCCTAATGACAACAACTTTGTAATCATTATTTTTGAGGTCAAAGCCAAACCCAGAATATTCAGTGAGAGAATAAGTGCCTTGTGAAGCACTCAAATGGGATTTAGGCAAAGCCTTGAACTGCCCCAATGAAGGGTTCATCAAGACATTAGGGTTGCCCTCTAGGAAGTATATGCCATTGCAAGGACCCGAGATTTCAGACCAGTACTTGTGCTCAGAGTTGTTATATTCACAAGGAAGGTTTGAAAGAGAAGAGGAAACATGGTTTTTTTTGGGATTATTGGTGTTGCAAGAAAGAAGAGAAATGTGAGTTTTTAGGGCAGAAACAAAGGGTCTACCAATGACCAAGAGTTTCTCCTCTTGGCTTTGGTAATGCTTGAGATTGTTGTAGGCAACATAGTAATTGGAAACAAAGTGAGAATCGGTTATGAGATCGAACCAGGACTTGCAAACGCTTTTGCATTTAACCAAGTCTATCGCAGGCAACCTTGAGAGGATGTTGGATACCAATTCTTGTGGCAAATGTGGCTCCATGCTTACCATCTCTCGTTTTGTTCCATGAACTCTTAACATTGTTATCATGGAACTGCAAATTTTCTTGCTTTTTTTGGTCAGGATGACAAAAGATAGAAGAAATGGCAAAAGAAAAGAAATGAAATGCATGGTTATGGTTGGTGTTTGTTGTGGTCTAGCTAGTATGATAATTGTAATAGCAGAATACTATTGGACCTTGAATGAATATCCACCCTTTATATAGGAGGGTGACAAAGGAGCTTTAGGGATATGATAGGTGTCAATATGACATTTTTATTGAACAATAGATCAATGAGAGTATTAGATACTGCTTCATGTTTCCATGTTGGAAAATGTTCATTAGTATCAACTTGTACTTGAACTAAATATTTTACAACCGCTCACCGTCTTTGACTTCTGTCAAATGGTTTGTTTTAAAAATTTCTTATTTAAATTCATCTAATAAGATTTAATATTTTTTTTTGAGTGTCAAAGACAAATGAATGACCTCAATTCACTAGATCAGATTTTAATCTCATTCACATGTTGACTTACGCTGGTCTAATAAAATTTTGTATAAAAAAATACAAATTTTTCTACTAATTAAATAAATTATTATTTTTCAAATATGAATGTAATAAAAACTTATATTATTGCGTCAACTTGTGGGTAGCATTTGTTTTTACAGTGCTCATGTAGTTAGTTTTTGCGGTGTATAACATTACTGTTCCATTTTTAAATGTTATTTTTCAATTAAAATTAGTTTTTTTATAATTTATAATACAGATTTATAGTATTAAAGATTAACATTAACTAGTTAGATAAAATGTCAAGATGTATTCGGAGAATAATACCAAAAACACGAATAATCTACGTTTTATCCTTGATTATATACCGTGCTAAGAAAGAAAAATATTCTATAAATCAACGTGTTCAAGTCATCCAAACCTCGCCAGCTGAAAATAAGAAGACGCTAATTAGAGCTGAATGAAAAAGACTGCGTCAGCCATAGACTTATGACTGGACGATAAACTAAGACGATAGAGCTGAAAGAAAACGACTGAGTCAGCCGAAGGCTTATGACTGGACGATAAACTGTACGTCTTTTATTTTTATCAAAATAGGTAAAAAAAGAAAAAATAAAACTGCCAAATTGCTGTAATTTTTAAATCATGAATTTGATTCCCAAAGTATTAACTTATATCTCAAGTAGTACTTAAAAGTTAAAATAATAATATTATGCGAGAAATCTCTGTACTATGAATATTCATCAGTTTAGTTAAGTAATGCTAAAGGAGGCTTTCGTGGTTTAATCTTTGTAAATTGAAAAAGATAATTAAGAGGAGAAAGCTTACTTAAAGTAGTTAATTAGGTTTTTTTTTACGAAAATTAGCTATCATGTCTTCCTTTCCATGATTTACTTTTTACCCTTTTATTTAATCTTTTTGTCTTAAAGAGGGTAAAAAACAATTATTATTTAGATTTTATACCCTCATGTTTTTCAATTTTGTCACCATTTTTTTGCAAAATGGCGTTTGTTACAATTACAAACACAATGATAAAATGCATAAAAAAAATTAAGTGATAAAATTTGTTAGTTATTAATTTTTGTTAGTCAAAGACATTCAAATTAATGATTTCTTTCTCTCACTATTTCCTTTTAATTATCAAATTAAACTTATAACTCCATTAATAATAAGTCAGTGGTGTCACAAACTTTGTCGCCATACCCTCCTTTGAAATGATTGAGTGTGGCTTGTTTTGCGGTGAAACTCAAAATCTCTATTGTTTAACTTTAAATTTATTTGTGCTGAAGCTAAAGTTGACTGGTTCGAATAGTATTGAGTTTATTTTTTGGTGAAAATAATTCTTGATTACTTTATTTAATTATCTCTGGATTGACCCCGGATTAGCCAAACTCTTTTTACCTTTATAAACTGAAGGATTAAAATAAAATAAAAAAACTTATTTGTTAAACATCAAAATAATAATTAAGTTTGGCTTTAAATATGTAATTAAATATATGAATTGAAATCTTCCAAATTTTTACAATTTGTAATTATAGTGAAATTTCTATTGATTTATTATATATATGCAGTCAAATCTTCCAAATTAAGAATATATTCGAGATTATTTTTAAAGGATATTTGAGATTGTGATGCAATAAAATCTTTCAAATTAAGATATTATGATAGATTGGCATTGATTACTCAAACAATAATAGGTATCATTGTTTTTGAGGGGTAAATAGTAAAATTCACAAGTATAATGTGATGAAAAATTGATTTTTAAAAGATAAAAAATATATAAATTTAGTTCTTAAAAATATGAAAGTATGATAAATTTATTCTATCATTAAATTTATATGATTATTTTATTATTAAGATATAATATTTAATAATTAATTTAATATTAAATTATTTTTTAAGATTAATTTCACATTAAATTATAAAGTTTGGGATAAATTTCTTATCGAATTATTTGTATTCTAATAACATGGCATTCGACGAATGGCTTGCGGTCGTAAATAAATAAATTTGCCACACGTTAGTCACAATCACGTGTCTGCTCAATAAAAGAAGATTCTTTCACCAGAGAATAATCCATCAAATGCCGCGTTACCATCGCACATACACACGTGTATGCGTCTGCCCACGGGAGAAATTACCATCAGGGTAATTTTTTTTTTTTCAAATTATGAAATATAGATAAAATTTAAAAGTTTTGAAGGGTTTACTATAATTTTTAAGTAGAAAATCATAAATTATTTTATGATTTTTTTTCATTAAAACGGTAAAAAAGTTTATTACTTTAATTTTATTTTAAATATGATTTTGAAGTTTTAAGTATTTTAAATTTTTTTATTTTAAGTAGAAGTCGTAAATTATTTATGACTTTGAAATTATAAATAATTTATGACTTTTAATTCAAAAAATTAAAATACTTACCAAAGTTATATTAAAAGAATTGAAATTGTAAATTTTTTTATGATTTTAATGAAAGAAAATTATAAAATTTCTACTCAGAAATTGTAAAATATTTTATAATTTATTATTTTTAAAGTATTAATTTAAATTTTATTCTTATTTAATAATTTAGAAAAAAAATATTACTCCCTGATCATCGTTTGGCCTCTGCGCAAGACCATGGATGTGTGTTCATTTTTTTTTTCCTTTCTCTTTTCCACGTTCCAGTTTCCCGTCCCCTTCCTCTTCTCTTCTTTTTTTTTTTTTTTTCCTTTCTCTCTCGCACATTCTAGTTCCCCTTTCTCTTTTCTTTTTTTCTTTCTCTCCTTTCTCTTTTTTTTTTTTTCTTTCTTTGTCTCTTCCTCTCCCGCGGACCCTTCTTCTTCCCCTTCCTCTATGTCGCACCTTATCTCTGGTCAGAGATCTTGTAAGTTCATGGGGAAGAACGAATCCTCCACCATGAAGATCTTCTCGTTTGCTCTAGCGGAAGATCTATGAAGATTCGGTTTTGGGCTTAGGAGTCTATGTGAAGACCCTCCGATAAATATGTCGTAAGAGGGAATACGGATCCACATGGTTTATCTAGAATTTTTTCCCAGAAAAAAGTATTTTTTTTATTAATATAAATCATTAAACATCATTTACCTATTTTAGTACTTAGAATAGTTAATTATAAAATTAGATATTAGATTTACCAATTAATGATCATTTAATTATTATTTAGCTATTAATTATATTTAACTAATTTCACTTAATTATCTTAATTTTTAAATTATTCTTAGTTTGGAACAGAAAATTTACCATCGATTAGCTTGCTCTTACTTTTAAGATATTTTAATCGATTACTGATTAGAACATGAATAAATTTTTTGTTGATTATTCCGTCAAAGATCTTTTATTTGTTAAAATGATTTTAATTAATACTAAATTAAATTTATATATATATTTTAAAAAAATTTATTGAAATAATTTTTCATTTGATAATTATATGATGCTTATGTGATAATGTGTTAAATAAAATATAAAATAAAAATGATCCCGATAATAGAAGTTAACTGATGATATTTAATTTAAAAATAAGTTAATAAACCACTAAAGCATTGGTTTTATTTATTTAATTTTATAAACACTATTTTATATACATAATAATAATTAGACAACAATTATTAATTTTTAAACTATAAAAATTTATAAATTAAAAAATATTTTATTTATAAATATTTTATTTTTATTTTACAAATTTTATTTAAATTTTAACAATATATAATTTATTTTTATAAACTAATATATACATTATTTACGTGATTTTTAAAATGATTTTAATATACAATTTATTTTTGCTCTAACTATATAAATCAATATAATTGATCAATTAATATGTTAATTTTACAAATTATGTAAATTTATTTTAATATATAAATTACTTTTATTCTAATTATATAAATTAATAAAATTTTGATATTTAATTTTTTCGAAAACTTACATGTTAATATTTGTTTTAACTACAAAAAATTATTTAATAAATAAGTGTTTTGATACGAATTATATAAATCAGGAAAATTACATACATTAATATGACAATTACTTATATAAATTATTTTATGTAATTTATAAAGATTATGTAAATTTATTTTTTATATATAAATAATATAAATTTATATATTAATTATAAAAAGTAATAAATTTTTAATTTTAATTTTTTAGATTATTTATATATTATTTTTAATTATTTTTTTATAAATTGCATAAAATATTTTTTGAAAATAGTTTTACAATAGATTGTATAATTTTTTAAAATCTATAACAATAAATACAAAGGATACTACTTTTGTTAACTATTTTTGGTCTCCCTTTTTATTAGACCATTATGTCCTTAATTAACAAAATATTAACAAACATGGATGTAATCAAACACATAAAGAGGAGAGGGCATATTCATCTTTTTCTCTCCATTTTTTTAACTCCTTCACAGTAGTTCTGCCATCAACTCCTAAATAGCTCCTGTACACATTTTTTTCTTCCTAGTTTACGAAGATGTAACTACTCCAACATTCACGTTTTTATGCTTGAAAGTAGTTTACATTTTTACAACTTCCACAAATTACATGTGCATTTTCACTTCTCCTCTTTCTTCACCAACCCTAAATGCACACCCCACATCCTACATCCCACACCCACTCCTATACAGGGCACTCACCCTCGTCCCTCTACAAGCTGTTACGCCATCCCACTGCACCATTGTTGCATTGTCCCTCTACTTGACACCGTTGTGTTGTCCCGTTGCTCACCGTTTCGTACCATCTCATTGTGACGCCGCACTGCTCGAACCACTTCGTTTAGGTACTTCCTCTAGTTTCTTCTACGGACCCTTCTTCTCTGGTTATGAACCATTGGTTATGAACCATTGATATTGGAACCCTTGAATTCTCTATGTTCTATGAATGTGTGCGCCTAATTCCTCTATGTGAGTCTTCTTTTTGTAGCAACACCATGTTTGGAGGTAGAATTTTGTGACTACTTTCAAGTGCGGTACTGAAATTGGTTCAAGATTGAGTTTTGGGTTTTTATTTTTTATTTTTTTCCTGTGTTTAAGTATTTGAATGCTAGGATTTCATTTTGTAATTTTTTCTTTGGTGGATAAATTCAATTCTATTGTTCGTGCTCTGGTTATAGTTTGGTTGTTATACGGTAACTATTTGGTACTTGGTGTAAAGTCATCCTATGATTTGTGTGTATTTCCTCCCATCTTGAATTGTGGTATAAATGCTTAATTAGTGGCCATTATGAAACTGGCAAAATATTATTACAGTCTGGGTTTCTATTCTAGTGTTCGTCTCTTTCGCCATAAACTTCTTCCTTTATATGACTGTAATCATATTTTAGAAGGATCAAACACTACAACACAAAAAGCTTTTTAGGACGCCAGAACAACGACGATTCTACCAAAATCGATGTAGAAAATTGGCCGGTGGCATTTTTGTAAATAAGTGGATGCATTAATGATGATTTTAAGTAAAATCATCATAAAGCCATTCAATACGATGACAGTTTTGGTGAAAACCATTGTAGTTTCAAGAAGTTTAAAGACGGTTTTGGAAAATTGTCTTCGTATTGAATCTAAAAATTAATTTGTTGAGTTTGGTTGCACTTGAGCTATCACACCTAGCTCTAAAATACTCTTGTGTATTGCCCTTAAACCTTTGTTGCTCTCGTCGTATTGAATTTCATAACTGTCATGGTGCTTTCATCGTTGTCGTCTTGTCATCACCATCTTGCCACTGTCAATGTCAAGTATGAATCCCTCTGGTGACGTAGAGAATCAAAGATTCGTCAAGGGAAGATCATGAGACGTGTCTCGCCATGCCCAATTATTGGTTGAAGTTCCCTTTCTCCGCCTTCGCCTGCTTCTATAAAACGACATTTAAGTTTCATTGATTAGTGTGTTTAGTAATAGTGTTGATATCCTGATAATTTGGCTTGGTTTAGTTGTCAAAGAAGGTGGTGGATATGAGCGAGTTGTGGAGCCTCGTGTGTCAAGGTGTACCTGATGCTACTGGGATATGTTCTACACTGTGGAAGGTTAGGTTTCTTTTTTTTTATTATTCCTTTTTTCCCTACATTTTAGTCATTTTTTTTATATTTTTAGGTGAATTAGATTTATTTAGGGAAAATGGAGCAAGGATTTTTGCACTAGGGATGTGGATTCCAAATATGCGAGTGGCTTATTCCCATTCCATTCCAACCAAATAGGTCGTGTGTTCATAAGTCTAAGTAAGGATATGATTTGATTGCTATTGGTTAGTCAAGAGTGTTTTCCTTTATTGATGGAAGTGAAATCATGGAATGTTGTTGCAATTTATGCTTTTTGATACTTGCAGCTTTTGCTTGGATATCTTCTACCAAATTGCGGGCTTTGGTCAACTGAATTAGCCAAGAAACTAGCAATCACAGTACAATGATAACGATGTTGAATCGCTCAAAATAAACTAGGATTCTAACAATTCTGTAGTATAGGAATAACCAAGGTCAACTCAGAGACACAATCCAATTAGGTTTCAACTTCAATTCACTTATAAATCAAAGTAAGGGATTTCATCGAGCAGTTTGCAAACAATTAAAATTCAAAAGCAGAATTAAAAAATTAATAGGATTATGAAACAAATTTAAGGAGCATCAATGCAATTCATCAAATCCAAACAATTTGAATTATCATAGTTTTCTAAAGATGATGATCCTATTATAAAGGTTCAGTCAATCTAATTAGAGGTAACTCAACCGAACAAACCCTTAATTACATTAAGATCACAAATCAAATTGAAGTATCATCCAATTAATCTGTAATGAGGATTCAAAATAAGAAATTAATCAATTACCTAATTCATTTCCAATCCTAGACACATTCATAACCATACATACAAAAATAGAATTAGAGAAGAGGATGCAGATTCATAACAAAATTTGAAATTGTTAACCAAAACTCAAATTCATCACCGCTTGAACTCGATCCTTGGATTGATTAGTTGCTTAACCTTCCATGATCATCACCAATGAAAGAACAACGAGAATTGAAAAAGAAAAGGGAAGAACAAAGTAGAAGAGATGAAGAAATATGAAGTGAGAGAGAGTGATTGACTATGAGACGAACATAAAGTTACAAACTGATCATGTACTACCAGGAATCAACAAAGTTACAATTATATCAACTTCTCACGAGACAAACATCTCCATCATCTTTTTCTTTTTTGTAAGTAAAGAAAATAGAAAACTACCGCTAATCAATAATCATTAAATTTTGTTCTCCAAATATAACATAAAGGATAATCTATTTCCATTCCTATATACAAGAAACCAACATTTAATTTAATTATCAAAACCAATAAAAGTAGTTAAATTAATTGATTTTAATACATAATTGACAAAATTATGTATTAGGAGTTATAAGATTGGGTTGGTGGTTGAAGGAAGAAGAAAAGAGAAAGATGTGGTGGGTTCAAATCTCTATCACTAATATTTTAACAAAATTAACAACTAATATTTTCTCATAAAAAAATTGTGCAATAAGTAATATACATTTGATATATCTTCTAAAGTTTAATTTAATTATACAAACACAATAGGTATGAAACTTAATTTTCATGTCATTATTTCAAAGGTATGAAACTTCAACCACTCTTCACATCTCCTTCTTTTGCTTTATTTTTCTAATCAATTCTTGAGTATTAATTAGTATCTACATGACAACCTCTTCATAATATTTTTTTAGTATATTAGCATTTGTACACACAAGAAACTAGAAATCAAAGATAGGTTAAAAATAATAATAAAGAAGAGATCAAAATTTTTCTTGAAGTTATCTTAATATTATTTTAATTTTTTGGTTAATTGCACCTATTGTTTTTCATATAAGATTTATTGTATTTTACTATTGATTTCTATTTGACAAAAATCACATACTTTTGTTTTCTTTCCGAATACTTCCTTGATAAAATCCAGAGTGAAACTTAATTTACTTTTTCATATTCTTTTTTTTTATATATATATTTTTCCACTGAGGTATAGCTAGGAGTTAATTAGTAGGTATAGTTTTTCATTTTTTTATCTTTTTATTCGCTTTTTTGGATTAGCATTTTTCTCTCTCATTTTTTGCATTGCAATTTGAGAGAATGAAAATTTCACTCCAACATGTCTCACTCATTTTAGAAACAACACCTATAAAGTTTGAAGAGCGTTTGTCAAAGTATTTTTGTGTCATAATTGCTAGTTTTCAAGTTTTCACATTCTCTCAGACTTTTAGGGAAGTCAACCAACTAGCTTATTCTTTAGTTAAATATGGTTTTGAAGAGAGAGAGTGTTTCTTATTTCATGTTGGTCTTGGTTTTGCTTTGAACACCTATTTGGGTGATTTAAATTGTATCCCTTTATTGGTTAATCTATCTTCTTATACAAAGAAGGCCCCTGCCAATGCGGAAAGTACTAAAGTGCCCCTGAGTTGCTGAGGTGTCGTCGTCTGGGGGATTTTGTTGCTGCCCAAAATGGTCCCTTTTCTATTTTTATAATTTTTTTAAAGTATATTTACTGGATTGGCGACATGTGGCACACGTGCACGGTTTTCCAACCCGGTGCGCTTGGGTAACCGAAGGGTTTGTCATTTTCGTCCCTCTCCATTCCTCTCCATGGTTCACACTCTCCACAGCTCTCCATTCTTTTCCATGATTGTGGCTGTGACCTTTGTGTTCCTCTCGGCTTCTTAGCATTCCATTTGGCTTCTCACCATTCCATTCATCTCCATGGTTTAGATCTTTCAAGTCACCTTTGTGTTCCTCTCAGTGCACGGTTTTCCAACCCGGTGCGCTTGGGTAACCGAAGGGTTTGTCATTTTCGTCCCTCTCCATTGCTCTCCATGGCTCCACAACTCTCCATTCTTTTCCATGACTGTGGCTGTGACCTTTGTGGTTCATACTCTCCACAACTCCTGACCTTTGTCGACATGTTTTCCCTTCTCTGCGCGATTTATGCCTTTGTCCAACCAAAAAGGTTTGATCTTTTGGTGGTTGTCCCCGTGTTCGATTATTTTGCATTTCTTTGTGCAACTAGAAAGGTTCGATCTTTCTGGGGGGATTGTTGCGTTCCATTATTTGTAGATAGATTTATGTATGATCTGCGTGTTTGTGTATTTTTTTTTCTTTTCTGACAGGAAAAAAGACCCAACCTTTGTGTGATTTTTGGGTGCTCCTGACCTTTGCCAACATGTCTTCACTTCTCTTTGCGATTTATGACTTTGTTCAGCTAGAAAGGTTTGATCTTTCTAAGGGTGACTGTTGTGTTCGATTATTTGTATATTATTGTATGTATATTCATGTATGATCTGTATGTTTGGGTGAACAGGAAAAAAGGTCCAACCTTTGTGCGGTTTTAGGGTGGTCCTGACCTTTGCCAACATGTCTTCGCTTCTCTGTGCGATTTATGACTTTGTTCAACCAAAAAGGTTCGATCTTTTTGTTGTTGTCTCCTACGTTCGATTATTTTTTATTGTTTCCCACATTTTCCTTTTCGTCTCTACATTTTCTTTCTCTGCTCTTTAGTTGTTTATTATTCATTAATGTCCGATGTGTATGTTTGGGTATTTTTGGTTTGTTTTGTTACGTTGTAGAAGAAAAATGGTCCAATCTTTGTTGGATTTGGATTTTGCATTTTCGTGTCATCGTCTTCTTTGTTATCATTATTTCCCCTGTTGAACTATGGTTGTTGTACAGGATTTATATGTATTCATGTCTGATCTATATGTTTGTGTATTTTAATTTTTTTTTATTATTTTGTTAGAGCAAATGTTTATTTGTTTGCCTGATTTTTGGATCGAGGGTTGCTATTATTTCCTGAACCTCATATTTCTGATGTTCATCTTTCGACGTTCATCAGTTGTTTATCGTTTATGCTTTTGTTCAAAAAAAAGTTCATAACTTTTTGCAAGTTCTTCTTCTCACGTTTGCTCTTTTGAGGTGGCTGCAATATCATGGACCTAGGAGGTGTTTGAAGGCACGGGGTAATATACATTTGTTTGGCTTCACCACTTTTTTCTTTTTACCTAAAAAACCGTTTGGTTGTGTTTCAAGGCACAGGCTGATACACATTTCTATTAGATACATCATTTAGTTTTTTGCTAGGTTTCTTTTGGGTTACAGACTTCCAGGTTTGGTTTTGACAGGGTGGATGTCCATGGATTTAAACTCACAGAACTAAGTTTCCTTTCATGCACTATGAGGTACTTACTGAGCCAGCATGATTCATCTGGGTATCTCTAAGTGAATGGGGAAATGAGAAGTTGCCATCAATATGTGTTTTTATTTGTCAGCATGCATCTTTATTGTTGTCAATGACATATTTATTTGACTCAGTATTGTCCTTTTTTAAATAATTTTTGAAAATTTGTTGATGGAATTCTTATCCAAAACATCATCAGAGTGTTTGGGTCCACTGTGTGTAGTGATATCACAATCACGAAAATATTCTAAATCCCCCTTACTACTACCACCAACCAAACTTCCATGCACTTCATTGCCAATATCAGCAACGTCGTTGTTGATGCCCACCCGAATTGATCTGACTGAACCATGTTGGTCATCTTCCATGTCCTTAATTCGTGACCTCCCACTATGATCCATAACCTTCCCATCTCCTAGCCTGATGGCATCATTTTTGTGAGTGGTAGAGCTCTTCCTGACAGGTTCCATCTACATCACATTCAATTTTTCAACATTCATCTATTGTCTGTCAAATTACATCATTACATCATTATCATTAGTTCTTCCATACATTTTAGTCACCGTTTGGCCAATATGATCATATGAAGCAGTGACTGGCTCAACATTTTTTTGTTGGATATGTTCCTTACCAGACAAGTAAGAATCCTCCTCAGCAAAACATTGATCCTCCTCCTCATGTTTCGCTAGACTGCTTTCCTGTGGATCTGGAAGATTTCCATGCCCAGTCCCTTTTTCATTGTCACTAGGGTAATCTTTTTTGTGATCCAAAAACCGGGCCTCATCCTCAATAGGTTGTCTCATGTACCCACCATCTTCATCATCAACATATTCATCAGAGTCCCAATATTGATTTTGATGATCAACAGATTCACGCAATCCATCCCCAATGTATTACTTTCTTTAATTTATGCAACAGGCTGATGCTGTAGGTCTTTTTCCCATACTGTTTGTCAACAACAATTAACCCAATGTTGCCAGGGGTTTGTATTGTTTTTCCTATTAAAATTATGTCTTTTATATGGTTGTTGGGCTTCTTTAAGTTAACCAACTGCTATATTTGATGCGATTATATGTGTTGTGCTAGATAAAAATGGATCCCCATCTTAGTATGCAGATGAAGGAAATCTTGTGATCCACAATTCAAGCCTAATTGATGACATTTCAGACCACAATAATGGTGACATGGATGGGCCACAAACAACCATGGATATAGGTAATTATACAATATCTATATTGAACTTCTTACATTTTTAAATTGCTTAATTACATACATTCAACTAATTAATTTATATGAATTTGCCATTTATAGATTACTCATTCAAAACCAACTGCTATATTTGATGCGATTATATGTGTTGTGCTAGATAAAAATGGATCCCCATCTCAGTCTACAGATGAAGGAAGTCTTGTGATCCACAATTCAAACCTAATTGATGACATCTCATACCACAATAATGCTGACATGGATGGGCCATAAACAACCATGGATATAGGTATATTGAACTTCTTACATTTTTAAATTGCTTAATTACATACATTCAACTAATTTAATTTATATGAATTTGCCATTTATAGATTACTCATTCAACAACCCAACAATAGATGACGCTGATGATTATGATGAATGTTTTCCAGACAAACGTCTTGCCATTTCCACCATATCCATATAGGAAGTTAACTCCCCCTTATTGAAACAACATGGATAATGGTATCAATAATAGCCTTTTGCTCATCTGTATTTACATATCGATACATTATGAATTTGTAATATGGATTGTTGTGATTGAGCATCGTTTAAATTAAAACTATAATAATTTGGATATACCTATCAATGAATGGTAGGATCTGTTACATCCTAGGCAATCCATGTCAATATGAAAATACAAGTTTTTGCTCTCAACTTTAAAATATATTGCTCTGTGTTTTATGTCTAAAATTATTAATTAATTATTTATATATGTTGCTTACATTGATATTGATGAAGGCAATTTTGTGGTTCACAACTCAAACCTAATTCATGACATCTTAGATAACAATAATCATGACATCGGTGGGACGCAATGATATGCGACATCAACTTTGGTAATGGCAAAATTTATAGGTTCTACTTGCAATGACATTGGAGGTTCATATGATCTAATGTTTGCATTCCCTACATCTTATTGGAAGCATCCTCCCTATACTTATTTCTAGACACCGAGTTTTCATAGACATATATTTATGGTACAGGCATTCAATCACCCCATTGGATTTATGAAGGAATCTTTATGTTACTTTATAGAACCGAGTTTTGATTGAGGCGCTATCAGATGCTCAATTTATTGTTTCTTCAGGTTTATGAATATAGGTAATTGTACAATATTTATATTAAACTTACATTTTTTTATTCCTTTATTATTACATGCATTTAGCTAATTTACTTTATATAAATTTGTCTTATATAGATTACACAATCAACTACCCAACAATAGATGAAGGTGATGATTATGATGAACAGAACATTCTAGGCACACCATGTCAATTGGTAATTACATTTTCTTTAAAGTACACGTTTCTTTTCATTGTGTCGCTGTAATTTGTTACCACCCGTAATATTCTATGAATGGTCATTCCATTTTCTTTTCATTCTGCTCCCATTTATGGGTATCCTTTCCCTTCTTTAACAAATGTTTTGCATGCCTGAACATTGACAACTTGCTATATAGATTATTAATTTTTGTTTTCAGTTGTTTATGGGTTACAGAGATATCTATTTGCATCTGCACACGGTCCCTGCCTATAGATTAACTACTCAGAATCGAGTTTTTGTTACACCATTCACAATTTGCTGTATAGATTTTATTTTCAACAAATTTTTGTTATTGTTGTGCTTTTGTTTACCCTTCTTATTAAGTTTTTGTGTGTGTGTTTAATTTTTTTGTTTGTTTCTCTTGCGTTTTGCTAACATTTGTGGTTAAGTCTTTCCGTTCCTCAAGTATTTAAATTGATCGACCTTTATTTTGCAATTTTGATTTACATTTTTAATTGGTTTCTGGATAGTTTACCCTCCAAAAAATATCCCTGGCCTATGACATTCATTGAAAGACATTGATTGATAGACAACCCCCACCACTATCCAATATTAAATCCCGCCATTTATTTCTGACTGCATTTTAAGTATAATGTACACATAACAGTACACGATAATTATTGTACATCTCAGATCACAATCCACTTAATTATTATCCTACATAATTGACGACTTTTGATTCCCAATGCTACCATCCATCCTGTCTAATCATAAAACAAGACTGACAAAATATCATCGTTAACATACATAAGTATACGGTAATATACAGAATGAATATACACAATTTAGGGAAGCGTAAAAGACAAATACTAAACAAACATGAATAACTATTCATTGTAACTATTCACCACTAAACTTAAGACCAGACTTTGAAGGGTCACAACTTATTTGGTGTCTTTCCAACAGTCACTGCTATATATTTATATTTACTATATTCATTGTAACTCCTTCCATTTGTGTGAGACCTTAAACTTCCACACAACAACATGAGTACATCGGCATCTACCTCTATTCCTATAAGTTTCTTTCACTTTACCAGACTTCATTTTAACCTCATAACTATCTGTTCCAGTATGACCCTTGATATATTTCTTCGTTTCCTCTATCATTAATCTTTCACATTACTATTATTGGATAATTCTTCCTTACGTGTATATCATCCACTTTTCCCAAACTTACACATATCCTCTTTACACCACAGACATGACTGCACCCAATGTTTTCTGATTTACCGATTTTTTGGGGTGCATGTTTCTGTGCAGTTTTTTATAAATTCCTCCATATTTGTTCTCTTACTAATTACGTTATATATTGTGCTACAGGGCCCCTCCCATTGGATGCCAAAAAACCAGTTTTTAGCGGCATTTCATGTTGACAAGGCCGGCATTCACCATTCCAACTATTTTTCCATTTTCCTTTTTCCAGATACAAAAACAAACTTATTTCTATTGTTAACATGTTTCCTTGCAGAACATTATTGAGGTCCCTTTGTCTTACCATAGACAATGGGGGCCATATCACCCAACTTATGTTTTATTTGACTATAATGGAAGCAAACATTTTGTTAGGGTGCGGAAATATGACACCCGATATTTTTTTGTTGATGGTTTGAAAGAGTTTAGGAAAGCCCACGACATTAACGACAGTGTCATTATCCGGTTTTTTGCTCTCGACAAAAATACCTCTTTCGAGGTTGAAGTCATGGGACCTATCCGTGGGCAATCACGTGGAAGGTCAGTGGTTACAACTAGAAGGCACGTCTTTACAACTAATGTCACACAAGACATGGTGCAACACAACTTGCCTTTGGTAGGAGTTTCTAACCCACTCAATTATGTTGTTGTTTTTCTTTGCCAAATTTTCTTAAACACAGTCAAACTAATCTATTAGTCAAATAACTGTCCTTTATATTTGTTATATTCAGATAACATTGCCTGCTGATTTAAAAAAAAAAAATTGTCCTTTAATTGTTGTTATAATTTGGCTATAGGTTCTTCCAACAGCAGCTTCAAATTTTTTGTTTGGCTCAAAAAAAATATTCTTGTCCAGCGTGGTTACGGTAGACGTAACCAGTGGCAGATCACCATTCATGATGGTCTGCCATCCCTTGTGAAACCATGGTTCCAGTACCTCTCTGAAAATAACTTAATGCCTGGAGATGAAGTTGTATTCTTCTTCAGGTTTGACGAACATACGTGGGAAGTCCTATTTAGGAAAGAAGTAATAGGGATGACACCCTTTCCAGTTGAAGACCATCCCACATAAAATTATATTTTTTTGTTTTAATTTGATTTATATTTTGCTTAATTTTGTTAATCAAATACCTTAGGGTATGAAACAATTTCTTTCCCTTTATGCTGAAGTTATGAACATATGTTGATGGCTTACGATTTATATGTCTTACTTTTATGGTACCAATATTCACTACTATGATTGTTGAGTGCATCTAACTATAGTGTATGCAAAAAACTTTACTTTCTTCTTTCCTTTTCCCTCTTGTGATGCCTACTGTTGTGGGTTATAAACCCAATCTTGCTACTGAAATAGGTTATTCACGGGAAATGATCACCTGAAATTCAACCAGTTTATGTGCCCGCCGACAATTTGTCCATCCAATTTTAAACATGTTTTTCAAACATCTCATAGACCAAACAACTACAAGGAACAATTTCAACAAATTACCCATGATTCCAGATTTTCAGGCCTAATTACTGTGTAACATTTGTCCCACTTAATTAGTATAATTTATGACCAAATTGTTTAACTAAACTTCTCTTTCATACCATTTGTTATTCATTCCACCAAATTTTTTTTATCATTTTTTTTACTTCCTTTTTATCATTTTCTGACCTTTTACAAGTTTATCAAATAATCTCAGTTATTGTGGCAATGCATTTGGGTGTCAAACATTTTTCCTTTTTTAAAAGTGATTTAACAAAACATTATACCGGTACAAAGTACAAAGTACATGTTATTGCATTGGTTATCTATCTCTCTGTATATATATATAAAATCGACTTTCATGTGTCGGTTGGATACAAAAATGATTTTTTTTTACATCTCACTTTTACTTTCTCTCTCTTAGTCAATCACTCTCTCACTTCGAGATAGAAAAATATGTGGTTTTTTTTCCTGGAGTACACCGCTTCTCTCTCCATAATACCGAATATACACTACTTTGGGAAAAATCTTCCAAAGTACACCTGTTTTTTTTTTGCCTTTGGAAGTCGGGTTTGGCCACCCCGACTTCCGTTCTTCAGCTTTTTTTTTCTTTCTTTTATTTATTTATTATTTATTATAAATTAAAATTGAATATTATATTATATACAATTATTTTTAATAGATTTAAAATTATTTATTCAATAAATTAATTTTAGAAAAATTATTTTATAATTTTTTTTATTAAAAAATGATATTATTAAATTTAATTATTTTTGTTATATTATTTAATTTATTTAAGATATTTTTGGTTAAATATATGTTTTAAAATCTGAATTTTGTATAATAATATATTATTTTAGTAAAAATTGTAAATTTTAAATTTAATTATTTTACTAAATATAATTACTTTATTTATGTCATTAGATTTAATTAAAAATGGTAAAATTAAAGCTTTTAATAATTTATCTATAGAAGAATATTACACTGCATTATCAATGAAATATTTAAACAATGACAATTGGCTAAGGAAAAACTTAAGATGAGGATATATTTAGACAATTGTTTCTACTATGACCATGTTGCTAGCAAAGTCCACATTTTTTTCTACTTGGTCGTTCATTTTCGTCTTTGTCCATCTCAATAGGAATGTGAGTTGAAACGGGAAGACCCTTTGTAGTCCTCTTTCTCCTTGGATCAGGACCCCACTGATCTCCTTCATATTCTTGCCACATTGATTTGTGTGGCAATAAACCAAAAGAGTTGTCGTAAATGTGCAAAATGTGTTGTAAAGTGAATAATATCGGCACATAGATCATGGGATCAACATTGACAAATTTACAGGCAACCATGATCTGAGAACACTGTAAGTGTTTAGCCTGATATTCACCACAATCACACTTTTGGGATTGTAACATTACTCTAAACCTTCTAGGTGGTCTTGGTGTTTCAAGTGGGGATTGAATCTCTATTATAATAAAAGTGTGATTGTGTCTGTCGAATTCATTTACAATGTGTGTATTAGATTCTTGTTGACTGCTATTCATTGCGTCGAAGACGACTTCAGAATACAGTGAGCCAGAGTTGATCATTGCCAGAGTTTGTCGACCTCTATTAGCAAAAAGTTGTGTGGTCTTGAAATACGTCTCCTCAACTAACGATGACACCGACAAATGTCTTGTGTTTTTGAACATGGAATTAACAGACTCCGACAAATTGGTAGTCATATGTCCCCAATGTTTCCCCTCATCGAAGCATTGTACCCTTTTTTGTTTGGGTAATTGATCAAGCCCTTCAGCTGCACTTGGCTTATTCGCACGGATATCCCCAAGATGTCGCTAGTGCATCTTCTTTGTGTATGTGTAACTTGTAAATATTCAATGAATGTATTATGTTATAAAATTTGATTCAAAGAAAATTTTAACGAATAAATAAAATAGATTCTCACCAGCCAACATGAGTGGTTTCTTTAAATGTTTGTAGTTTGAGTTATTGCGAACAAAGTTTTGTGTAATGTGGCGCAGGCAAAAGAAATGGGATGTGTCCTGGACCCATAAGTTACTTGGGTTGTTGTAGGCATTTATAATTGAGGGGTGTCGGTCTGAAATGAGAGAAATGTTAATTTGCGGAGTAACATGTCTTCTCAAATTCTTTAGAAAAAACCCCCAAGCTGAAGTTGTCTCCCTTTCTACAATGGCGTAGGCAATCGGGAAGATATGGTTAGCTCCATCTTGTGCGGTAGCTATCAACAGTGTGACAGTATACTTCTCGTAAAGCCATGTACCATCTACTTGTACTATGGGTTTGCAATATGGAAAACCATTAATGCATGGACCAAATGACCAAAAGATACGTTTAAACAATCTTTTGCCCGGTACTATTTCTCCCCCTCATACAAGGATTCTGTTTGAGCAGCGACCACAGTCCCGGGAACACAAGATTGCAAAGCTCCGAAAAGTTTTGGCACTTTGGCACATGATTCTTCCCAATTTCCATGAATCATCTCCAATGCTCTTTGCTTTGCTAACCATGTCTTCTTGTAGGATAGGGTATAATTCATGAACGTTTTGATCTCTGCAATCAACGTCTTGATGGAGACGGTTGGGTTTGTTTTGACAATTGGTTGGATGATCTGTGCTATAATGTGTTTGACGAGTTGGCGATGATCTTATCTGAGCATCGGCATGAGACAAGTGTGATGACCTCTGATACTCTTGATAATCCATTTGTTATGCCTCTTTGAATTGCATGCGCCCAAGCTCCATGTACAACCACTTTCATGTAACTTGCAGACGAAGTTTAGCCTTCTCTGGTCAGAGTAAATTATTTTGCAATCAAAATGATTTCTGATGTTGTATTCTTTGATTGCTCGAATACATTGTGCTTTGTCATCGAAGGTCATGCCAACCTCGAGTATACCGATTGGTGGTTGTACATTGTGTTGCTGATGAACAAAATGGTGTTGATCAATGTAGTGTGGTAAGTGGTCAAAGTTCAAGTCTACTGGACACCTAGGTTGCTGATATTGCAACGGAGGTGACGGAGGTGTCGTTGGTCTGCCAACACCCTCGTCATCGGTTTGGTCATCACTTTGGTGATTGATGTGATCAAAGAACTGTTGATCCTCAGCCTCACTAAAATCATCCATGTTTTCATCATGAAATCATATAATGGGATCTTCGTTAGCAATGAGATGTTCATCTCAGTTTGATGTTTGCATTTGTGGTAGTTGTGAAGGTGGCGTAAAGGGGGATGAAGGATGGTTTTGTTGGTTAAAGGAGGTTTGTTGGCCCCGAAGAAAAGAATTGTTCTCGGATAATATTTGTGTGTATGAAGTATAAATGTCAAAGGGGTCTTGTGATTCAAGGTTGTTGTATGAAGATATTGGATTATTGAGGTTTATGTTGTTGTACGGTAACTATTGTGGAGGCGGTAGTTGTAGTTGTTGACATGAGGGTTGTGGAGACAATGGTTGTGATTGAAGAATAAGGTCAGTAACAGCATAGAATTCGACAGAATTCAATTGTGGATTCTGGAGAATTGTTTCCATCGCGCCTCTGATATCATCATTTTCGAATAGTTGAGCTGAAATAAAACGGGTCTGACCGAGATGAAATGAAATAGGGACACGAAATAACAATTGAGCAACGTGTTCAGTTGCTTAAGCAGGGAGACGATTGTTAATTTTTTGAATAAATTGTGTAAACGTAATAGAATGACTGACGTAAAAAAAATATTGGGTTCGCAGACGTGTACATCGATCCTTGAACTGGATTGTCTACAATGTGACCATTGTGGTAAATGATGGTCACAATTTCTTTAGGTGGAGCCATGGTGGTGCTTATGGGATATGAGTGGAAATGGTGTGAGAGTTACAAATCGAGTTTTGTTTTGTGAGAAAGTTGTTGTGATATGTTATTGTCAAATGGTGATATTATATATAGGTTGAGAAAGTTTAATATCAGAGTTAGATTGGAATGTTAGGTGGGAGATTTAGATTGGAAGGTTAGGTTGGGAGAGTTAGTTACTAGGGTTAGGAGGGAGTGTTAGATTGAAAGGTTAGGTGGGATAGTTAGATTGGAAGGTTAGGTGGGAGAGTTAGTTACGAGGGTTAGATGGGAGGGTTAGGTGGGAGTGTTTGATTGGAAGGTTAAGTAAGAGAGTTAGATCGAAAGGTTAGGTGGGAGGGTTAGGCAGCGAAGTTAGTTACGACGGTTAGGTGGGAGGGTTAGGTAGGACATTAAGTGTCTGTGAGTAAATTAGTGTACACATGTGAGTGAACAGTGTGCAACCCCACACATTAATATACATGACAAACTGTTCGTTTAATCATGATTGTTGACCGCAGTGTTTCGCATCGCATGCCAAGGTCACATGGATTGTTTTGAAACATGTTAATGGGATAAACATACACATGTGAGTGAACAATGTGCAATACCACACTTTAATGGGGTGTTAGTGCATATGAGGGTTAGGTCTGACATTGCTCCGCATATCTGAAATCATGCATATGTAGACTATTATTACTGAAGTAAATTGAAAATAACAACTTCAAAGCATGCAACAACTACAACTAGATAATAAAGACGGAGAAAAACTTCAACGCAATACAACAACAAAATATGTTAAATTATTCATTCTAATTTCAGGGTATTCTCCAGCTTCTGCTCCATGTTGGCCCAACTTAGGTCATTAACTTGAGTAGGTGATAATGAATTATGAACATCAACTTTAAGTTCCATACATATTACACTTGTCATATTGAGAAATGTATGAAACATGCACAAGACACCTTCTTCGTCAATAATTTGAATTGCCCTATATTGAACTTCACCATTGAATTGATATACAGGACAACGATACCAAAGGACATTAATTATAGGCGTAACACCATTATCTGTAATTGATGACTGTATTGCAGTGATTATATTTGGCAGCGTCATTGTTGGATTCAAGAGTAATGACTTTGTCTTGTCACCTCTGAAAATTGCATTTGCACTTGAACTTTGAATGATTTCACCATTGATATAAACGTACACACAAATGGGCTCTGACCTCATTGCTAGCCCTCTCTGTTTTCTCTCACAATTTGATTAGACGCAACTGTGCAAAGTATTGGGTGACATGGTAGGTTTATATATGCAATCAATCACGGGTCCATGGTTCACGTGAATTAGAATCTCGATGCGTCACAGTACCACATTTGTGTTAACGTGCTTTGGAATCTCGAGGCCTTACAACGAGACAAATTATAAATGTGATTTGGAATCTCGAGGCATTACAATTACATTAAGTGTAATGTTGAGGCCATGCGAAATGTTGAGAACGGAGCTAATGCGGTTAATGTACGCATGCGGGTGAATAGTGTGCACGAAAATGTCATTGGTTCACGTGCATCAGAATCTCGATGCGTGACAGTACCACAGTTGTTGTTAACGTGCTTTGGAATCTCAATGCCTTACAACGAGACAAATTATAAATGTGCTTTGGAATCTTGAGGCATTACAGTTACCTTAAGTGTAATGTTAAGGACATGCGAATTATTGAGAACCAAGTTCATGCGGTTAACGTATGCATGCGGGTGAACAGTGTGCACGAAAATTTCATTGATTCACGTGAATTAAAATCTCGATGCATCACAGTACCACAGTCATGTTAACGTGCTTCGGAATCTCGAGGCCTTACAACGAGACAAATTATAAATGTACTTTGGAATCTCGAGGCATTATAATTACCTTAAGTGTATTTGTGCTTGCAAAACTGAACACAGTTTAAATGATAAATAGATGAGAGGTGCATGTCAATACCATATTTGCATCACCCAACTTCAAATTTTATATCATTTGTATTCGGTTTACCATTTGACATCATTCTCATGGATGATAAACCTCTATTGCATCATCAACACGTTCATCGTTCACGTACTATGATCAATGAGTTAATCACTTCCTATTACCATACAATACCTGAACCAGAACCACAAATTATACCATTATTATCGTGTACCGGGTTCCAACATATTTCCCTAATCAAACAGTGTAAAATTGATCCTGCATTGATCACTGCATTGGTTGAACGATGGAGGCCTAAAACACATACCTTTCACTTGCCATGGGGAGAGTGCACCATCACACTCGAAGATGTTGCACTTCATCTAGGCATTAGAGTCGATGGTTGTGTTGTGGCTGGACCTAGCTTCTTACATTGGGATGAGTTATGCCACGAGTTACTAGGGGAAGTCCCTCCTGAAAATGCACGTAAAGGAGTCGTACTGAAACAGACATGGTTGCTAAGCATGTTGCACGCACCATTGCCCGAAGAACCAACAACACACCAACTACAATGTAGGTGTAGAGCTTACATAATGTACATGATTGGCGGTGCTTTAATTCCTGATAAATCTGGAAATAGAGTTCATTTAATGTATTTGAACCTATTATGTGAACACAAAAAAATATAGTTGGAGTTCGGCTTGTTTAGCAAACCTGTATAGAGAACTATGTCGAGCATCATCGGAGGTTGGTAAATCTATGGGTGGTTGTGTCATACTATTGCATTCATGGGCTTGGTACCGCATACCTTTTATTGCACCAAGAGTCCTACGACCCGAAACAACTTTTCCACTGGCTCAAAGGTTATTTACATATAGTGAAATGTAAATTTTTTTATTTCAATGACGTGTATTATAACATTACAATGAATACTGATTTTGTATGTTTTACATTTCAGATGGAGTGGTGGTAGATTAGAATATAGGGCCACACCTCATGGTGACTTGGTCGGATATAGGTCTCGTATAGATCATATGGAGAACCATGAGGTATAATACCATCATGATCTGCACCTTAAATATGTACATACATACTAACATGTTGCCTTGTTGGCATATATTTTAGTTTTCTTGGGTCCCATATAGAGGATTTGAAGAAAACCTACCCAGATGTGCATATAGAGACATGGAGATTTGGTTTGCATCTACTGCAATTATTTGTTTCTCGATTGTCGAATGGCATCAAACAAATCGGGTGAAGCTACAGTGTGGATTACAACAAGATATCCCTGTTGATCCCGTGAATCTTGATCTACTTCACCAAATTGACATGCGAAGCAATCATTACACTGATTGGATGGAATACCATGCGGAGTGGATTAATATCTGGAAAAACAAACACATCGATGTTTTAGCAGGGCAATGGGTTGAAGGAATAGTGACACATACACCAGCGTATATGGAATGGTATAGGAAAAACACTACTTTGTTCTTGTCTGTTGCACAACAACTACATGATCCACGCACAACAATTACCCATAATGTTGCAGGGTCAGGTGTTGAACAAACACATTTTGAAATTCCACATTCTCAGTCAATGTATTTTACTCCTTCACCTGTTCATCAAACTTTTGGCCACACTGGCGAGTCAGTCACCGCAACCACTCATGAATGGATGATTGATTTATTTGGCGTCGATTTCAATACACCAAATTCAGCGGCATCATATTCAGCTACTTTACAACAGTTCGATGCACCACATTCGTTTGGAGAACAAGGTCAAAGTTCTTCAGCTACAACAACCAACATTGAAAATACTAACATAGAACAACAACATCATCATGATGTGAGAGAACCAGTCATACTGGAAAGAAGAAATCCGCCACGTAATCGGCGTCCACCACCTTGTGGGACTGGTCATCGTCTTGGTCATTGAACTATAAAATCTTGTAATAATGGGATCAAATATTTAAGTACCCCTGTAACGACATCATCAAATATGATTTGGACCCTTGCAACTATGCTTAAGTATCCAAGTTTTGTATTTTTTTTCAAATTATGTCGAACACATTAATGATATTCATGACACACTTTTTCTATGTTTTGAACGTCAAAGAATCCAAAAAAAATATATCGTGCACCAGTTCCATGGGATATTACCTCAAAATACAAGCACAAAATCAAAAAAACTATGATTTAAACCCTTGCAACTATGCTTAAGTGCCCATGTTCTGCATTTTTTTCAAATTATGTCAAACACATTAATGATATTCATGACACACTTTTTCTATGTTTTGAACGTCATAAAATGCAAAAAATATTATATCGTGCACCAGTTCCATGGGATATCAACTCAAAATACAAGCACAAAATCAAAAAAACTATGAGTTGGACACTTTTTTCATGGTAATAACATCAAAAAATCCAAAAAAAAAATGTTCGTAACACACTAGAATTTTCACAAATCAGTTTTTTTTTACTATGAAATTATAATGGACTTCTGCTGGATCAATTATGAGGGATAAATCACAGTCGAAATTGACAACATTGGCAATTTGCACACGTCTGTAAAAAAATAAATGTCGCACCAGTAAAACTGGCATGACATGGACAACTCAATTTTTTTTTTACTCTGATAATTGCAATGGATTTCTGCTCCATCAATTATCATAGTTGAAATTGACAACACTCAGAAATTTGCACACGTCTCTAAAAAATTAATGTCGCACCAGTAAAAATGACATGACGTGGACAACTCAGTTTTTTTTTCACTCTGCAATTTGCACATTATGGACCCTTGTAAATATGCTTAAGTGTTCATTTATCTGTTCATCTAAATGCCCAGTTAACTAGTGACTCACTCAACTATAACCAAATTCTATAAATACCACTACAACTAAAGACATTCGTAACAATTTCAAATTTTCATCTCAATCCCTACCACAATGTGTCACCTAACTGCATATGTTTGTGTTTACTACGACGACCAAATTTGCAATACTAATGAGGGCACCACCTTCGTTAGTAACAACACAAAAACTTTCATGGTCAACAAGGTCATAAACTTTACACAATTGCTTGAACTTGTTCACCAAAAACTAAACATTGACCCATAACAACATATCCAACATCTCCACTTTTGGTGCCCTATATTTGAGTCAGGACAACGTTATATGTACATATCTTTTATTCTACGAGATGATGTTGATGTTTGACAAATGTTTAACATTTTTTACAACAACCCATCACTACCATTTGTGGAGTTATTTGCCATAATCTGTCACAATAATAACCCACCAGGCAACCAACATGGCTCAACCTCTAATCTTGAGGACTTATCAGATGAATACGAGACTTGTTGGGTCAAAAACCATGACAGTGATATTGACTCCTCTTCCAGGCCCGAAGGATGTAACCTGTCTCCATCCCACGAACCTATATTCAAACGGGATTGGTAATGTACGGATCATTCATGTCTAAGTTATTTCTTCTTTGAGATTTTCATGTAATGTCTTATGTTCGTCTTCAGTTATCACTTTACGTATTGAAATAATTTTTCCTTTAAATTTAAATTAGCAATTTTTAGTTTACCCACTTTTACTGCAGTAGTTGACATGGTAACATAACTGTCAAAATTCAAAATACTTTGTCATTTACACTACACTGTTTCTAAAAATTAAATGTCTCATCGACAAAACTGACATGAAATGGACAACTCGTAATCTCTTTGTTCACTCTGAAAATAATCATGGACGTTTGTTGCTTTAATTACAAGGGAAAAATCACAGTCCAAATTGACAATACTCTGCAATTTGCACACGTCTCTAAAAATTAAATGTCTCACCTACAAAACTGACATGAAATGGACAACTCATAATCTCTTTGTTCACTCTAAAAATTATCATGAACGTTTGCTGCTTTAATTACATGGGAAAAATCATAGTCCAATTTGACAACACTCTGCATTATGAGCTGTCCATTTCATGTCAGTTTTGCAGGTGAGACATTTAATTTATAGAGACGTGTGCAAAAATGACATGAGATGGACAACTCATAATCTCTTTGTTCACTCTGAAATTATAATGGACGTCTGTTACATCACTTACTAGGGAAAAGGAAACATTGGATTCCAATACACATCAACGTGACAGAATACTCATACAACTATAAATAACACAACACAAACAATACAAACACGCAATCTCACACAACATAATTTCACAAACCAAATTCAATCTTATTACTATGTCATTTTTGGGAGAAACAAGCAGTCAGACCATTGCTAACTCTAGATTAGCTTTCATCTTTCCAAATGGATCATTCACTCACAACCAAACTGATGTTTCTTTTCAAAGTCTCACTCCAACACCTATGCGAGTTCCTAACGACTGTTCTTTTGATACACTCAAGCGTAGAATGCACAACACCCTTCAACTAACCAACGATCAATTACTGGATGAAATCTACTACCGACAACCATTCATAGATGCAGGCCATCAATATTTTTTTCAATCTCTACAATTGAAAAATGATGATGATGTTTACACACAATGTTAATGTGCAATGAGCAATACTCGTGTGTTGGCCCTATAGAATTATTATGTACCATTATTAGAACACCGGATGCTATACTCAACCTACTTCAATCAATCATCATTTCTACTCATGATGCAATTATGTATTACAACGGGAAGTGGAACATACCACATCAAGGTGAGTTTTTGGGTTACTCCTTTACTGGAACTCATCCAATAAGATTTGACATTCCTTTGGGATGTGGCATGGAGAAACTCAAGGATTTAATCAAGCAAGTTGCACCTATAGGGGTTCCCTCTAATGGAATTCACATATCACAATTGGTTAGACGATTGTTCTTTTGACAATCAGGTCATTCTAAGTATTCCAAAAATTTGATTGAATATGAGATAACAGAATTGAAAAATGATGAAGACGTGCTAAAGGTGTTATCACAATCCAACTATTGAAAACGATTCTGCACAATAGAAATTTTGGCTATTTTTAGCAAACCAGTAATCCAAATAGAAGAAGACATGTATTCTGCACAACATATTTCAGATCCTCATTAGTTTTGTTATGTTTGCATTGTAATTGTAAGTTTTAATATGTTTCATTATTGTTGAGTATCATTGTGTAATTTGAGTATTTTGTCTACTTTATAAGACAGATGTGTCATATATTTTTTCGCGGTGTTTTTTTTTTTTACTTTATTTTAGTACTACTAACTAATTTTATTATTTTTTAATTACAAGAACATAAAAAAATTAACAAAACATAAATTTAACTACACAATTACATATAACATAAATAAAAAATTATACTCAAATTTTATCCAATTTTTATATTTTTCTTTATATATATATTTTTGTTAATAAAAAAATTAATTTAATCAATATTAAAAAAATAATTTAGTAATTAAATAATTTTAAAAGTAATTAAAAATATTTTTATATGATATAATATTTAATTTAAAAAAAAAGAACACGAAGGAAAGTCGGGGTGGCCAAACTCGACTCCCATAAAGGAAGCAACAAAATTTTGATGAGATAACAGAATTGAAAAATGTTGAAGACGTGCTAAAGGTATTAGCACAATGCAATTATTGGAAACGATTCTGCACAATAGAAATTTTGACTATTTTTAGCAAACCAGTCATCCAAATAAAAGAAGACATGTATCCTACACAACATATTCCATATCATTATTAGTTTTGTCATATTTGTGTTGTAATTGTAATTTTTAATATGTTGCATTATTGTGGACTATCATCCTAGTTACTACAGTTTGAAATATTTTGTCTACTTTGTAAGACAAATATATCAATTATTTTTTCACATGTTTTCTTTAATTTATGTTAACATTACTAACTAATTTTATTATTTTTTAATTTTAAGAACATAATAAAAAAATCAACAAAACATAAATTTAACTATAAAATTACATATAACATAAATACAAATTTATACTATAATTTTATCCAATTTTTATATTTTTCTTCATATTTATATTTCTCTTTAACAAAATTATAAAATATTTTTCCTAAAATTAATTTATTAAATAAATAATTTTAAAATCTATTAAAAATAATTTTATATAATATAATATTTACCTTTAATTAAATTTTAATTTATAATAAATAATAAATAAATAAAAGAAAAAAAAGTTGAAGAATGGAAGTTCGGGGTGGCCAAACCCGACTTCCAAAGACAAACAAGAAACAGGTGTACTTTGGAAAAATTTTTCCAAACTAATGTATATTCGGTATTATGGAGAGAGAAGCGGTGTACTCCAGGAAAAAAACCAATATATGCAAGTAGTAAATATAATTACCCACTTATATGGGGCAGGTATGAGTACTTAATAGTACTTGCCCAAACCCTATCCACTTTCATTTCTACTCTCACTTTCTGTTTTTTTTTTTTAAACCGTGCATAAAAATCCCAGGCTAGATTATTAATAAAGTATTGAGTACTTAATAGTACTTGCCCAAACCCTATCCACTTTCATTTCTACTCTCACTTTCACTTTCTGTTTTTTTTTTTAAACCGTGCATAAGAATCTAGTTAACCGTTGATATTATGTATACATGTATAAAAATTATAGATATGTTAAAATATAAACTGTTGGGCTTAGGCCCCTTCTAATATCAAAATATAAAATGTTAATTTTCCTATTAAATACTGAAATTTATAATTTCATTTCTACACAGTAAATTTATCCTTTTCTTTTGTTTTGATAAAAAGTTTCTCCTTTTAAAAAAGTCAAATTCAATATGTTTCTTTTTATTTAAAGAAATTAACTAATATATGGTAATTATTCTCTTACTGTCAATTAAACTTTCCTTAAATTATAATATTCATTCTAAATCTTGTACAGCAATCTACGCTAGTAAAAGTAGCAAAAAAGGAATGACCCCGACCTTATTGCCCTACAAAAATTATAGCCGTTACAATGCCAGCACCCCGAAGCCATTCAAAATAATTCGACCGTTGGGAAAATATTCAAAATAATCAATTGGCACTGTGTGAAAATGAGTTCTCTCTCCCCCTTTACCCGCTAACCCTTTTGCAGAATCCAAAGCAATGGAGAACAAAAGAATGGTGACGAATGAAGAACAGAGGCGCAGTCCCAGAAACCAGAAGATCCTCCCATTAGCAGATTACAATGGCCAAAACTTGGCAACCCTTTTCAGCCCAAGGTTCAAATCTGCGGCTGCTATGGCTGGTTGGGATGAAGAGGCACTGTTGTTGGCCAGCCTCTTCGTTGAAGACACGCCGGATAGAGATCCCAAGCACAAGAAGCGCTACGTTTGGCACTCCAAAACCCCACCAAACTCATCAAGGTAGTGTCCTCTTTTTCTTTAATTTTTTAGACGAAATTTAGATTCCTTAAGTGCTTTGCCATTGTTCCATAATCAGAATTCGAGTTTCATCTCCGTAACCTATGCTGCCCTTCGATGCAAGTTTTTATTAGACGGAATACCAAGATGAAACTATAACTCTGATTACAGAATACTACCAAGTCCACCTAAAGAACTGAATCTAAGTTTCGTACATTTTTTCCTAGTAAAGATTGGTTCTTCTTCTTTTTTTTTTCCATTGGTGACTTGATTGATTATCATGCTATATAATATTGTTGATAATAATGCTCTTTGTTTTAGGAAACGTAGAGCTCTGAGGAGTCCACAAGCACCAATCCCTGTAGTTCTTGATCTTGATGCAGAAGAAACTCCCAGAAAAGGTCATTTTACTATCTTGAATGTCTCAATTTTATGTTTATTTGCTTTCATGTGCTCTCTTTTCAATCATGTTATGTTCTTTTCGAATGACAGATAGTGGGAGAAAGAATAAAGAAATGAAAGTTTGTGTTGATAATGAGGGAAAGAAAGCTTGTGTTGAGAATGAGGGAAGCAGAGTGGGAGGAGATGGGAATGAATCAAAAGAGAAGAACTCGGCTGACGCTTCTTCTAGTTCTGTTCTTCCCTGCATTGATAAACTAAGGGATGAGCTTTCCTGTGCTGTAAGAGCCTTGTGATTTTTCGGGCTGATTTCGATTTGGTTTCATATTTTGTTTAGATATGAATATGATGTTTTGTTTTCTTACTTCAGATTTGTTTGGAGATATGCTTTGAGCCAAGTACCACTCCTTGTGGTCACAGGTAAATATCAAATCAAAAGTCAAACACCCCACCAGACTGAATTTCTTATTTGAATCATTGAAATTGTGCTAGAAATTTCCTTTATGGTACCCGATTTAATTTTTAATATACCAACTCCTAGATTTATGATCTAGAATGTACAATTTTTCAGCTTTTGCAGAAAATTGTGCTAGAAATTTTCCTTTTAGGGGGTAGCCAATTTAATTTTTAATACATCAACTCCTAAATTCTAATCTAGAATCTACAAATTATCAGCTTCTGTAGAAAATTAACCAAGAAATTTTCCTTTAGGGGTACCCAAGTAATCTTTAACACATCAACTCCCAGATTTTCTGATATAGAATATGCAATTTTTCAGCATTTGTATAAAATTATACTAGAAATTTTTGTTGGGGGTACCCAATTTAAGTTTTAATGCATGAATTTCCAGATTTCTGATTCCTATTCTTCAAAATTGGGTACCCAAGTAATCTTTAACACATCAACTCCCAGATTTTCTGATATAGAATATGCAATTTTTCAGCATTTGTATAAAATTATACTAGAAATTTTTGTTGGGGGTACCCAATTTAAGTTTTAATGCATGAATTTCCAGATTTCTGATTCCTATTCTTCAAAATTGCAGCTTCTGTAGAAAATGTCTAAGATCTGCTGCAGACAAGTGTGGCAAAAAGTGCCCAAAATGCAGGCAGCTAATAAGGTGTTAGTCTATTAATATTTTGTTGATTATGCAAAATCACATGTTCGTAAATCTTAATTAATGATTTCTGTTCCACAAGCATTCTATTTTGTGCTACCTTATTCCTATAAACCTTCATGGTATATTGCAGCAATGGCCGACCATGCACTGTGAACACAGTTCTCTGGAACACAATCCAGCTTCTGTTTCCACAAGAAGTTGAAGCAAGAAAAGAAGCCAGTGCCTTGAATAGTCTCCAACAAGCTCAAAATCTGAGTCCAGAATCAGCATTTTTTGCTAATCTAAGGAATGACAGACGACAGCCTTTTAGGGGGGCATCAACAACAACATCATCAACACAGCAGGATGAGGATGCTGCATTGGCTAGAATGTTGCAGAGACAAATTGATGAACAAAGAAGCCCGGGAACAACTCGAACTCGGTTTGCAAGATTGAGGGCAAGAAGAGGAGGGGTTTCTACTAGCCAACATGAGGATGCAGCTTTGGCTCTAAGGATGAGGAGAGAAGAGTTCATGCAAACTTATAGAGGGAGCAGCCAGTCTAGCAGGCTACCCTCATCATTATTAGCTAGAGAAAAATTGAGGGCTATGGTATCTAGAGCCATGAACAGAAGAGAAGATCTTAGACAAGGGTGAATGTTGTTAACAACTAAACTTTTTTTTTCTGAATGTCATTTTATGGTTATATTCGTGTCTCATAATTTGTGAGGTGTGCATTGTTTTGATTTTCAAGGTACAAATTGAATTATTCAAAACTGAACTGGCATTCTGAATTATGATGTTTCTACTAAGCTATTCTTTAATCTTAGTTTACAAAACTATAGTGTTAAACTGTAAATCAATTAACACCGTGTAATGTAAAGACTTGATGAACTTTTAAGATGAAGAATTTTGGTGGAATAAAGTTGTTGTGAAAATGAATTGGTCATGGTAAGAACCACGAAATGGATTTTAGGGTGAAGACGCTAGTCGCTCATCAAAATCTCATCATATTTCCAAGCCCTTCAGCCATCCCAGGGGGGCATACTTCATTTAAGTGTGTCAGGTGAGATGAAAAAATGTTAATTGACTATCATAAGGCCAAGAATACATTATAAAACCATTATCATTGTCGTAAAATGAGAAAATAAAAGCAGAAGAAAATAAAAATAAATAAATAAATAAATTTGGTACTTGTAAAAGAGTCATATACTCTGAATTGCTACGAATAATATATGAATGGTTGAGCTGATCATAAAGGTATTCCAAGATAGAGACATGCATGCTGTGCACATCTATCCCAGTGGTGGAAAAGCTCCAAACATGCCACATCCACCGATGAGGAACTCTTGTCAGCAAAGATGGACTTTTCCATAAGGTTTAGTTTGAAAACTATTTACAGGACATGCGTGATTTTATTTTTTTACATTGGTTATATCTTTTGCTTTATATATTTATTTATTTTTGAAAATATATACTTCCATTCAAGAAGGAAAAACGGTCAAAGGCCTTACATCATCAGAAACTCTAGACATAATTGGTGAGGGAACTCTTCGAACCAATATTTTTCTATACACTCAAAAGCAAAATGAGCTAAACAAAACCAGCTGCTCTATTGACTAATCTTGGGGAAAAGCTTAAATAAATAAAGAAGGGTTTGATTATCTTCTCAAATTATATTAAATAATTTAATTTGATCTCTAAATTTTTAAAAGATTTAATTTAGTTCTTAAGTTCATAAAAAAGAATCAATTTAGTTATCAAATTTTTAAAAGATTTAATTTGCTCTTTAAGTTCTTAAAAACAAATTATTTTGGTCTCCAAAATTTTAAGAATTTGAGGATCAAATTAAACCATTTAAAATAATTTTGGAACCAAATTGATTCATTTTTAAAAACTTAAGGATCAAATTGAATCTTTTAAAAATGTGGGGATCAAATTAATTCATTTTTAAGAATTTGTGGACCAAATTCAACCTTTTAGAAATTTAAAAACTAAATTGAATTATTTAGAATAACTTGGGGATCAAATTGATAATTAAACCAGTAAGGTGAGATCCTCCTAGTCTAGAGCAATCCTTGAGAATGTCATCCAAATAGTTGCCCGAACTATCCCCTTTAGACTGCCAATGTTGAACCAAAGTTTGGCAATCAGATTCGAAGATGGCAGAGGAGAAAGCCAAAGTTGTCTATTTCCCACCTGAAAGCAATAGTCTCTACAGTGAGAGGATCATGACAATGGGGGAGCAGAAGAGAGGCAGCTGCTAGGATTTCTCCACTTTGATCACGAAAAAGCACACCAAGACCAGTAGAAGCATCAAAATTAGCTTTAATAAAGCCTTTAGGAAGATGAATCCAGCTCTTGGGCTTGAAACCAGGCCGATGTAGCACACTTTCTGAAGGTAACTGGATGGAAGATGCCTTAGATAAGGTCTCTTGCACCTGCTGGAACTTTTTGTTGTGGAAGACCCACTGATTCCTTTTAAACCAAATAACCCACAACAACTCACAAATCTTTACCATGAACTCCCCATTCTCCAAACAGGATGCAAATCAGGCAATGAAAGAGGATTGGTGATGTATGTTAATTAACCCCCCTAAGCTTGAGGCAAACCACGTGCGTCTAACCTCTTCACAATATAAAAGAGCCTGACCAGTATTTTCTTCCTGCAGACCACATCTAGGAAAGATAGTATCTATCTGCAAGCCTCTTTCTTTTCAGATTTAGCATAACAGGGAGAATGTCCATGCAAGCCCTCCACGCAAAATGGGTGCACTTCGGGATGGATTTAATTTGCCAAAGCTTCTTCCAAAAATTCTCTAGTATCACACTAGAGAAAGCTTCCTCGTGATTGTCCTTTTTCAGGGCTTGATAATAACCGGACTTCATTGTGTACTGCCGTAAGACAATGTGCCTCCAAACTAACCTATCAAGTCTTGAAGAGAGACCTAAGGGGATAGAGAGGATCTACTGACAAGTTTGGGGAGAGAAAATGGAGTTCAGTTTACTTACATCCTAACGGTGAGTGGCTAGATCAATCAAATTTGCTACATGAAGTTGACTTTCCTCATTACTATGGTGATAGCTATCTAGACCTACCTCGATCTGTCTCATCCAACTCTCACTAATTTTTAATCACCAAATTAGGCTTGACAAGTGTACCCGTTCTCGCAGGGACTGATCTAGACCTACCTCGATTTTAATGGGAAAAAACGAGTTGACGGTAGTCGGATTTGGATTCGAATTTTCTCCGATTGAGAAAGTTGGATTCTGGGATGGGATCGGGTATGTTGGTCCATGCCCCCACCCTAGCCGCACTGCTATTATGATTTAATAAATATTTTAAATTACTATTATAACCTATTTTAATGAATTAATGTTTGTTTTATGCATGAAATTATTGTTTTTCTTATAATTGAGTACAGTTTTTACTTAATTTCATGTTGAGCTAAAAAAATAAATGAGAGCAAGCAATTTTTACTTAATTTGCTACAAAGTACTTAGAATTTCAACCTTGATAAACAAGCTGTTATGATCACAATTTCTTTAAGCTATCCAAAAATAAAAGAGATCAAACAATTTTCTTGAAATTTCAATTTAGCATGTTGTAATAGATTTAGTCCAAATACAAAAAAAATGTCTTATTTTCTCCATTTTTTATGAATAAAAAAAAACAAGATAGGATCCGGGCAAGGCGGGGCGGGGCGGGGCGGGGAAACCTAATCCTCAAGCGAGATGGGTCTAATATTTGGACCTTGACAGGGATCGGGGGCGGGGGCAGGGGCGAGGAGGACTTGGGGAGTTGGGGCGGGGGTGGGGAGATAAACCCCCCTTGCCCCGCCCCATTGCCATGCCTACACTAAATGGATCTATCTGTAATAGTTACTTCAGAAGAAAGCATACTTGTCCAAGTGAGGCTAGGTCTAAAAGCCTTTTTTTGCATCGAGAAGAGATGTTTGTCTGATCCAACTCTCACTAATTTTCAATCACCAATACACCAAATGGATCTATCCGCAATAGTTGCTTGAGAAGAAAGGATACTTGTCCAGGTGAAGCAAGGTCTAAAAGTTGTTTTTTTTGCATCGAGAGGAGATAAGGGAAAGTAGCTGGCTTTCAAGACCCTAGAGGCTAGGCATTCTTCATTGGTCATTAATCACCAAAATTGCTTTACCAATATAGCATTGTTAAAATGTTTGAGTCTTTTGAACCCGAAACCAACAGAGGCTTTAGAAACTTTTAGTTTCTCCCAAAGAGTCCAGTGCATTTTCCTCTTATCCAGGTTGTGTTAGAGATAGAGGGGGCAACATGAACAACATGAAGACTAAAGCTTGAAGCTTGGAGAAAAGCTTGAAGATGTTTTGTCTTTTACATGCCCAACTCCTTTGAGTAGCATTTGTATTGGTTGTTATATTGAATGTTGCATCTTAGTCCATATCATATCTTTTGTGCATCATGCATCATCATAAGTAAGTGAGAAGAAAAATTTCTAAGTTAGAAAAGTTTCTTCTGAAGGCAAAACTCTCTGTTTTAATCGATTACAACCTTATCGTAATCGATTACACAAGTTGTCTGAAGCTTGCAGAGTTATGTCTCGTATCTGTTTAACCGATTACACATTTGTTTTTGAGACAATGACTGATTTATTCAGGAGTTTTTGTTTTAATCGATTACCATGTGATCTAATCGATTACTTCTCTTTCTATTAGTAGTTCAAAAGTGAACAAGAACACTTTAATCGATTACTTTGAGTATCAAATAAAAGGATCATTAAGTACCTTAAGGGTACAACCAATGTAGGTTTGTGGTATCATAAAGGTACCTCCTTAAATCTAACAGGCTTTTCAGATTCTGACTTTTCAGGTTGCAAAGTAGATAGAAAAAGCACAAGTGGGAGATGTCACCTATAAGGAAGCTCTCTACTGTCTTGGAATTGCAAGAAACAAGCTTGTGTAGTACTTTCCATTGTAGAAGCTGAGTATATAGTAGTTGGAAGTTACTATGCTCAAAGTCTCTAGATGAAGCAACAACTTGAAGACTTTGGAGTAAAACCTCGATCACATTCCTCTAAAATGTTTCAGCACAAGTGCGATCAATCTAACTAAAAATCATGTTGTCGCAACCTACCTCACGACGGGATGGCAAAAGCAAAATAAATAAGTAAATGCGCGTTCGTCTCCTAGGGAGGAAACAAGTGGAGTTGCCACCAACGTTTATTCGAGAGTTGCAAATATTGAAAAGAAGGGTTCGGGAGTTGTTTACGCATAGGGAAGGTATTAGCACCCCACGCGCCTATCATAAGGGACGACAACCTTTAATCGAGTGTGCACAACGTGACTTCAAGATTATTTATTTTCCCTTTTTATGTTTTTTTATTTTTTGGGGTCAACAAGGGGGTTGCCCTTGCTCCTACGTATCCTTAAGTGCGATGAGGAATTCAGACCTACATAGGTCTTTAAATTTGAATATTTTGTGTGTTAAATTTATTTTATGTTTTTGAAAGATTTATCTTAATTGCAAACAAAGAGTCGTTTAAGGCGTTGGACCTTGAAACAATATTTTAAATTTTGAAAGGTAGAGAGAATCGTTAAGGCATTAGACCTTGAAATGATCTCAAGTGATATTTGATGAAATGAAGTTTAGTTATGAGTTGGTTTTATCTTGGTTTTGTTTATTAACTTTCAATCTCTTTAAAGACAACTTTACAACACTAGTGGTCGGTTAAGATTGAACTTTACAAAGAAAAAACAAGATTGCCGATAATAGATGGAGAAGATGAATGTGCACATAATAACAAAGAGGACCCCTAAGGGTACATAGATCACATTCAATCCTTAAAAAAAAAAAATAACCAACAGTCGCACGAAGAACACAGAACAAGAAAACGATGTAGGGAATGACCACGGTCGCGATTCGATAGCGCTTCGACATCGTTCCCTCTTCTTTCTCTCTTCTCTCAATTCTCTCCACTTCTGAACCTTGGAACCCCTTAAAACACCCCTAGGATGCCTATTTATAGGCAAAAGGCCACTTTGGGGCGGTTGCAGCTCACCCAGGCGAGCTAATTTCTTAACCATGAAGTTATTTGATGGCCCAAGTGAGCCAGATGCTAGCCTGGGGGAGCTAGGGTCAAGAAAAACCCAAAAAAAAAACCCTTTTGCCCCTTCCTTGGTATCCTTTCGTATTTTTTTTATCAAAACATTGAGTGATTCCTTACTTTGCACTCTAACTGGCGTTTAATATCGTAATTCGGTTAACAAGAATCAAAACATCAGTGAATGATAGTCCCTATAGGGAATTAGGGTTTGACAATTGCCCCTCTTTACTTATCTTTTATTGAAAATAAAAGGTAGGTAAAGATAAGGACCCTAATTTCATACGAGTGATCTTGCTATTCAAAACCGGACGCCAGAGACAACAAAAGAAGTTAAACCGAAAAAACAAAAGGACATTGAAGTCCTAAAAAACATCAAACAAAAGACATTGAAGTCTTTGAAATGTAAAAGACAGAAGACATTGAAGTCTTTGAAATATAAAAGACAGAAGACATTGAAGTCTTGTAAATGTAAAGACTGAAGACATTGAAGCCTTGTAATGTAAAGACAGAAGACATTGAAGTCTTTGAAATGTAAAAGACAGAAGACATTGAAGTCTTGTAAATGTAAAGATTAAAGACATTGAAGTCTTTTAAATGTAAAGACTGAAGACATTGAAGTCTTGTAAATGTAAAGACTGAAGACATTGAAGTCTTGTAATGTAAAGACAGAAGACATTGAAGTCTTGTAATGTAGAGACAGAAGACATTGAAGTCTTTGAAATGCAAAATGCAAAAGACATTGAAGTCTTGTAAATGTAAAGAATGAAGACATTGAAGTCTTGTAAATGTAAAAACTAAAGACATCGAAGTCTTTGAAATGTAAAAGACAGAAGAAATTGAAAACTTTGAAATGTAAAAGATAGAAGACATTGTAGTCTTTGAAAGAATGAAAGCAAAAGACATTGTAGTCTTTTGAAATATAAAGCAAAGGACGTTGAGTCCTATGAACCATGCAATTGGGTTTTGGCAATTGGTATATAATGAGAAATCTATGGACTTATAGCCTGATGTGAAACATGGGTTTTGCAATGCATGGACATGCAAACTTCGCCCTAAAATGAACTAAATGCAGGTTTTGTACACAACAATGCAATGCAATGAAAAATTTTGTAATGTTCACGACATTCTTTCCTCTTTCGGTGATCTTAATTTTGTTTTCTTTTTTTTTCTCTTTCTTTTGTGTGACAAAAACACAGATTTACTGTCTTTTTCTAAAAGACGTGATAACTCATGCAACCTCATTCTATCTTTTGTAAATCTCTTCAGGGACTCCCTTAGAGTGTATGTTTTGATTTAATCACTTGATAATTTTGGATGGCGGTGTTGGATCGAGTGGCCTCAGAATAATTAAGAAGGGGGGGTTGAATTAATTATTCCTAAACCTTTACTAATTAAAAAATTACTCTTCTTAAGGCTTTTACTAAATTGTTAAGAGAATGAGGAGTGGAAGAGAAACTTAACAGAAAGTAAAAGCGAAAATTAAATGCACAGCGGAAAGTAAAAGAGTGGGGAAGAAGGAAACAAACACACACGAGTTTTTATACTGGTTCGGCAACAACCCGTGCCTACATCCAGTCCCCAAGCGACCTGCGGTCCTTGAGATTTCTTTTCAATCTTGTAAAAATCCTTTTACAAGCAAAGATCCATAAGGGATGTACCCTCCCTTGTTCTCTTTGAACCTAGTGGATGTACCCTCCACTAGAATTGATCCACAAGAGATGTACCCTCTCTTGTTCTCAGTCAAACCCAAGTAGATGTACCCTCTACTTGTACCACAAAGGATGTATCCTCCAATGTGTTAAGATAAAGATCTCAGGCGGTTAAACCTTTGATACTTTGTGAGTGGGGATACAAAAGAATTCTCAGGCGGTTAGTCCTTCGAATACTTTTGTATAAGGGAAAGGGAAGAATCAAAATAATTCTCAGACTATGTCGTTTTGAATTCTTTGACAAGGGAGAAGGGAGACACAAAAGAATTCAGGCGGTTAGTCCTTCGTTCTTTTGGAAAAGGGAGAAGAGAGACACAAAAAGAATTCAGGCGGTCAGTCCTTGGCGAATTCTTTTTGGCAAAGGGAGAAAGGAATGAAAAAGATGAATATCACAAGTTTTTGAACAAAGAACTTTTCTTGGAAGAGAAAGTTTTGAACAAAAACTTTTAGAAAGATAAAGAGAAGATGAAACAGAAAAATTGTTGAAAGAGATGAAAGAAAATATTAAAAGATGATTGAAATAAATGATTGAGATAATTGATAGAAAGATTGCTTAAAAAGATTGATTGAAAATACAAAACAAAGTCTTGCTTTTATAGACTCTTCATGTCTGGTCAAGAGAACCATTTTGAAGAGTTATAACTTTTAGAAAAACTTAAAACCAATTTGAAAAAGTCAAAAACCATTTGAAGAGTTACATCTTTTGATTTATTCAGAAACAACCACTGGTAATCGATTACCCAATCAGTGTAATCGATTACACAAAGCTTTTATGTGAAAGGATGTGACTCTTCACATTTGAATTTGAATTTCAACATTCAAAGGCACTGGTAATCGATTACCAAAACATTGTAATCGATTACAGCTTTTTGAAATTAATTGGAACGTTGTAAATTCAATTTGAAAACTTTTTCGAAACATTTTTGCTACTGGTAATCGATTACAACAATCTGGTATTCGATTACTAGAGAGTAAAAAACTCTTTGGTAAACATGTTTTGAGAAAAATCATGTGCTACTCAATTTTTGAGAAAAACTTTTCATACTTATCTTGATTAAGCCTTCTCTTGATTCTTGAATCTTGAGTCTTGAATCTTGATCTTGATTCTTGAGATCTTGAACCTTGAATCTTGATTCTTGACTCTAAACTTTCTTCTTGAGTCTTGAATTCTTCTTGATTCTTATCTTGAACTCTTGAATTGTTCTTAATTCACTTGAGTTGTTCTTTGATTGATCTTTGATTCACTTGAGTTATTCTTTGATTGATCTTTGAGCTTTTTGTCATCACCTTTGTCATCATCTTTTGTTATCATCAAAACACCTTTGATTCACCATGAAGCTTTGCTTCTACAGACGGCAGTGGAGCCATTTGACATTTAATCAATCAATTGAAATGTTGATCCTAGGGTTTGTGCCTTTCTTTTTTGTTTAAAGACTTTGATTATTCTGCACAGCAAGAAAATATATGGCTTTGGGATCAATCGTGTGCCCCATTGAAGGATGACAATGGATTGTCACACTTTGGTATATGACCAAGTGAAACTTTCCTGATAGAGTGATGCCAAGGGTCTATCGATCCTGTTGAAACTTGATGACATGGGCGGATCCCGAAAGAATTTATACAACAAAGGCCACCCTTGGATTCAAAAGGAATCCTAAGGAGTCTGCATGAGCGACTAAAATTAGATGTACCCTACTATCACAATTGTCTTTGGGCATTTTCCACAAGCTCCTGATCGAATGAGTTTTCTTCTCATATGTGGAAGTGCGAAACTTCAAGGTTTCTCTTCTCTTTTTTATATTATTTTTTAACAATCACAAGCGTGTGCGGGTTCCATTCCAGAATCCCAACTTAAAAGAAAAAAAATAGTCATTCCTTGATCCACATGGGTTTTATTGGGCTTGTAACGTGGTCAGGGGTAAGAGGGCTATGAAAGAAAGGATCAGAGAGGCTCAAAGAGTGTTTAAGGGTTATATTGAGTAAGAACCTCGAGAGCGTTGCTTGTACTTTTATTCATTTCAATTTTTGGGTTGGGCTTTACTCCTTTTGTCTTATACATTAATCCTTATTGCACTTTTGTTCCTTCCTTGTAAAATCTGGAGATCTTTTGTCTCCTTTTTTCTTCACTCGCCTTTGGCGGATTTTATTTTCTTTTTCTTTTCATTGTTGCCCAACTTCATGCATGTGTTGTTTGCATTGCTCTTCCTGGTGATTCCTACTTGGGGTTTCTATTTTGTTTTTGTTGTTTTTAGTTTTTAGAAAAGAAATATGCTTTGGCTCGGAGGGGGTAGCAAGGGATAGGTTAGTGTTTGGGATGTTGAAACACGGCCATGTGTCATTTCAAATCTTGACTAAATACTTTTATAGTTCGGATTTTGGGACCAAACCCCTGATAAATATGCTCCTGATTGTTTTTTCCCTTTTTTTTATTACCCAAATTTTTGCCTAGGCCGCCCTTTCGGGTTTTCAACCTATCAAGTGAGAACTTCTGATCTGCCCCTAGGTTCGCTTGAGGCTCATGCATGGTGCCTCTCATTGCCCCAGTGTAGGGCTCTGAGGTATCTATTGTTTTCTTTTGTCATGACCTTGTAGCAAGGAAAAAAATGAAAGAAATCGTGCAGGTTTTCGAAAATGAATTTTCAAGGATGAGAAATATTTAAAATATTTTCAATTGATAGATTAAGTCGAATGACTCTGGTTCTTGACAACTTACTTTTCTCTCAAAAGACAACTTTTAAGAATGATAAAATGAGGTTGCATGAATGTTTGTACTTCTTGTTTTTTATTTGAAACACAGTCTATCAAACGTTTTTTTTTTACTTTACTCGTCGTTTACGACACCCCCACCAAATGTGTAGAACGAACAATTTCTGATTGAACAGACTAGGAGATCAACTCAAGAGTGCAAGTCACTTGGGAAAACAAACCAACGACGTACATTCACATTCTATTGAATGTTAAATAAATACGCAAAGATGTAATTGTGAGAGAATGAGAGGCAAGGACATCAAATTTATCCATATTATTAGCATTGTGACTGTTGTTTACAGTAATGGCATAAACTCGAAAATCCTAGTGAGTCATTGGAGACATCTAACAACAACCTTCAAATTGCCCCATGCATAGTGTCGTTTGACAACATTAGAATTCACAAGCGATTGTCCTCCTCGAATTTTAGCCAGCCCGCATCAATTAGACTTTGCACCTAATGTTTTAGGGTCACACAATGCTTAATGGAATGCCCCGGAACTCCTCCATGATAAGCACATGTTGCATTCAAGTTGTATCCTCGGGAAAATGGAGGTTGAGAAATCTTAGTTGGGATTATGGCTACCATTACATTATTGTGTAGATATAGGAGTAAGTTAGCATACGACACCGAAATCGGGGTGAATTCTACAGGCTTCTTTTTTGGAAAATTCCTTCCCCGGTTGGTGTTTTGGTTCGTATTAAGGGTGGTGTTTGGCCTCGGATGTGCAACAGGCGGGTTTTGTGGCTGATTTAGGGGTGGCCCTTGTGGATGATTGGGTGTTCTTGGTTGGTAGGGTGGTGGGTAATGAGAAGGGCTGATGTTGGCTGAGTATTGATATTGTTGAGCTAATGAGAAATTTGGCCCTGTAGGACCGACAATCACATCATGGGTTCCTCCCTCCTTCTTATTCTCTCCATTTGCCCTAGGCTTTCTATTCATCAAAGCAACATAATCAAATTTTCCTCTTCTCAGTCCCACTTCGATCCTTTCACTAGCAAACACTAAATCTGCAAAGCTTATAGGCATGTAAGCCACCATTTTCTCATAGTAGAACACCGGTAACGTGTCCACTATTATTGTTATCATCTCCCTCTCCATCATTGGGGGCGCTACTTGAGTTGCTAGATCCCTCCACCTTTGGGCGTATTCTTTGAAAGATTCATGCTCCCTCTTACACTTGTTCTGTAGCTGTATTCTATCCGGAGTCATATCAAAATTGTACTGATACTGCCTAATGAAGGAAACCATTATGTCCTTCTAGGAACGGACCCGTGAAGGTTCCAAACAAGTATACCAGGTGATGGCTGCCCCAATAAGACTTTCCTAGAAGAAATGCATCAATAATTTTTCATCTTTCGCATATGCCCCTATTTTCCTGTAGTACATCCTCAGGTGATTCTTGGGGCAAGTAGTCCCCTTATACTTTATCGAAATCCGACACCTTGAACTTCGGAGGAATAACCATGTCGGGCACTAGGCACAACTCTGCCATGTCAGCAAAGGCATAATTTCTGCCTCCTTCAATGACCCTCATCCTTTCCTCTATATGATCAAATTTCTCCCTTTCCACCATAGCAGGAGGCCCTCCTCCCATTGCAAAATGTAAGGGTTGGGATTGTGGGCGATATTAAGCCCCCCCCCCCCCCCCCCAAAGTGTTTGGCAGGGGTACGCCACAAAATGCCTACCCCTCAGTGGCATATACGAGGTGAGGCTCAAAGTCAGCTAGAGTTTGGTCTCAGGGTACTTCATATGTCTCTCCCATGGGTTAAGGGACCTGTGCATGACCAAATTGGGGTTGTTGTCTCTTAATGGGTATGGGAGCGGAGTTATCGACATTCTCATTGGGAGTGTGTGCAACATTGGGTGATGCATAGTTGGGAGGCAAGCCATATGGTGGGAAGGAATGCTTGCTCTGGACCTGCACAAAATGGGGGCTTCCCGTACTTCCCAATGCTTCGCCTCCCTAACCTACCATATTCGAGACTGGATGATTTACTTGATTGAGGCCAGATGGGTGAGTCGGGTCCACCTCATGGCGGTACTTGCAACAACGATTGTAGTCGTGTTGACCTCCATCATTTTTCTCATACTCATCAAGCCTTCCATCATTGTGGTCATTTGCTCTTTCATGGCCCCCATGTCGACCTTCATCTGTTCCTGTACCTCCTTTATTTCACTCATCATTCTAGCTTTGGCATGCGTTTGAAAAGGGCGTCTTAAAGCACATTCTTTCCTTTTGATTACAATGATTACAGTTCTGATTTCAAGGATAGAATGCAATGAGCAATGCAACCAATGTGAAAAGAAAAAAAAAGCATGGATGTATGTGAATGATACAACATTGAAGTATTGCAAATTTTACACAGGACATTCAGTAGAACATAAGGTCGAATCAATTCATATTTTCATTAAAACAACATTGTTCATTACATCTTGTTAGAGTCAAAGTGCAACTGGAAATAAAACATGGACATCAACAATCCCTAATTTTGTAAATTACTTAGCTCAATCATGTGTTGGCAGTAGCCAAAGAAGCTATGTAAACTCAATCCATCTTTTGCCCCAACTTTTGCAAGCTGGTTACTTCCATACTTGACCTTGACTTGATGAAAACCTTTTCTTAAAAGCATATGCTTGGTTCAACCCCATAATCCAAGGAATAGAAATTTTGATTGTCAATACTTTGACAACCTATCATAGAGATGAATGATCAGGGCATACTTATGCTATGCATGACAAACATATTTATCAAACTGACACAAGACTCCCGAAAGACCACCTTCTCTTATAAATAATGCATTGGGTACCATGTTCATGCGATTTTCAATCATTTTTTAAGAGAAATGAGTGTATAATCCCAACATGGTTTATTTATAGCTATCATTATGGTACCCAACACATGTAACTAAGATTGTGGTGTAAACTTTCATGCTTCATTGTGACTTTCTTTTTGTTCTTTTTTTTAAAAAAAATTTGGAAAATGCAAGGAATGAGCAACTATGTGTTAGGATCATGCATGAGTAAACATAACATGCAGACGATGAAAATAGAATGTATGCAATTGGCAGAACAAAAGCATGCTAAATGAAGATGCATGATAATGCAATGACTTATGCAAATGCAACGCATGAATATGATAAATGCATAAATGATATGTCCATTATGATGCCATGAAGAGATGCATGATGCGATCAAGGAACAAGCTAGAGTGAGTTTACTTTGTGCCCCTTGTCATACCCTAATTTCGTCCGGGGACCATCCGTTTGTTGGGATGTGACCCTCATTTGACCACTTCGAGGTACTTGACATCCATCGTTAGGCAATCCATGAAGTTCTATGACATGCCGGAAGTCAAAAGAAAGCATTGTTGCACAATCCGTGAAGTTCTGTGACATGCCGGAAGTCAAAAGAAAGCATTGTTGCACAATCCGTGAAGTTCCGTAACATTCCAGAAGCCAAAAAATGGATGATTACGTAATCCGTAAGGTTTCGTGACATTACGAAAAGAAAACAAGTATCGTTACGTAATTCGTAAAGTTCCGTAACGTTACGGAAAAAGAATCAGCAAAAAAGGCAGGGGGTGTATTTAGTAAATAGGGGGTACAAATAGTAATCAGGCCCACTTGGGCCTTCTAGGAAATTCCACCAGAAGGCGGTGCCTTTTGGAGGAAGCAACATAGCTCGCCTGGGCGAGCTAGGTGGCAAGCTCCTCCCTCTTTCCCCCTATAAATAGGGGGAGGAGGGCAGAACAAAAATGTTCAACCCTCCTAGTATCTGAGAATCACTTAAAATTAGTGAGAAAAATTGTTTCCGTGAAGAAAATCCAAGCCGAGGGGCTTCCGAGACGTTTCCGTGGGTGATTTCGCGAAGATTTTTCGTCGTTCTTCATCGTTCTTCGTCGCTCTTCGGTCTTCAACTGGTAAGTTCCTGAAATCGAACTTTTCAATTCATTCTATGTACCCTTAGTGGTCTCCACTTGTTTCGCGTGCTTTTATTTTTATTTCATTTACTTTCCGTACCCCCTTTTGACGTGCTTTAGTTATTTATTTAAGTCATTTTCTTGCCTAATCAAAAACTAAAATAAATTTTCACCGATCATTCGTATTGTAGCATCTTTTAATTTCTGTTAAAATAAAATCCGACCGTTCGATCATGCCGTAACCACGTTTTAAACCAAAAAAAGAGGAAAAATAATAATATAATAATAAAAAAAATATCTTTTAGTAAAATAATCAAAAAAATCAATCGGTCATTTTTTTCTTTGGGATTTTCCTTTCTTAATTGAATTGACTAATAACCAAAGTGAAACTAAGGCTAAAATCAATTCATGAATCAAACTTTTGTCATCACCTAAAAAGTCATTTTTAAGGTCCAATGCCTTGAAATGGTCTTTTCCGCTTTTATTGGTTAAACGTGGATTTCTAAAAGCCTAAAATCAACACGTAGCTTTGTTACCTCTTTCAAAAAACCAAGAGATCATTAATGGTCCAATGCCTTAATATTTTCTCTCTTTTCAAAAGAATCAAAAGATCGTTTAATGGTCCAACGCCTTAAATGGCCCTTCCGTTCAATAAAAATATATCATGCAAAAAAGGGATAAAAACAATTTAACCAACGTTTAGTTCTCGAAGAACTATGTAGGTTTGATTTCCCTATCACAATTGAGGAATACATAGGAGCAAGGGAAACACCCTTGTCGACCACAAAAAGATAAAAAAATATAAAAAGGCATAAAAAGACATAAGCGTAAAAAGGGGAAGATAAAACAAATTGAAGTCATATTTGCACACTTGATTAAAGGCTGTCGTCCCTTGTGACGGACGCGAAGGGTGCTAATACCTTCCCTGTGCGTAAATACAACTCTCGAACCTTTCACTTAAAGTTTGTAGACCACGCCTTTTCCGGTTTTTCTGACGTTTTCTTCAAATAAATGTTGGTGGCGACTCCACGCATTTTCCTTCCTTGGAAGACGCACCCATGAGTCTCGCATCGCCCTCCCTTCGAAGGGTAGGTTGCGACACCCCTGATTCAGGAACCTAATGGAAAGGATCCAAAAGTCCACTTCTAGTGACAACTCCCAAGGGTACTTTCATGTAACCTTACCAGTCTCTAGAGATATCATCCTCTTAGATAATACATTGTGGCGATAGGGACTATCAGCGACAATGCATCACCATGAGAGGAAAACTCTAGATGAGACTTCACTGTTATCAAGCGAGTCGGAGATCCAGCATGACAACAGATCTACCTCCACTCCCTATGGCTCACACAGACCCGGGTATCGGGCCCAACATCTAAAGGTGTGTGAAAAAAGTGTAGGTGTCACGTGTGAACAGAGCAACCTAAGTATAGCACATGTCATCTATCCTATGATTCAATGGCACAAATTATTTCAAACCACGAAAGTAGTAGATACACATATACACACCAAGAGGCAACAACATGGCAAATGTTATATACCAATACGGACAAAACAAAGGATAAAAGAGAAAAGGGAACATAAATAGAGAAAAAGTCACAATAAAAAATGCACACTAGTCAAATGGCTTAACTCTTTAACAAGTCCCCAGTGGAGTCGCCATCTATCGCAACCTACCTCATGACGAGACGACGAAAGCAAAATAAATAAGTAAAAGTGTGTTTGTCTCCTAGGGAGAAAATGAGTGGAGTCACCACCAACGTTTATTCGAGGAAAACTTTAGAAAAACCAAAAAGAGGTATGCAAATATTGAAAAGAAGGGTTCGGGAGTTGTTTACACATAGGGAAGGTATTAGCACTCCACGCACCCGTCACAAGGGATAACAACCTTTAATCGAGTGTGCACAACGTGACTTCAAGATTATTTATTTTCCCTTTTTATGTTGTTTTTTTTACTTTTTGGAATCGACAAGGGGTTGCCCTTGCTCCGATAGATCCTCAGGCGCGATGAGGAATTCAAACCTACGTAGTTCTTTAAGTCTAAATATTTGTGTGTTAAATTGATTTTATGTTTTTGAAAGATTTATTTTAATTGCGAACAAAGAGTCATTTAAGGTGGTGGACCTTGAAACGATGTTTTAAATTTTGAAAGGTGGAAAGAATCGTTAAGGCGTTGGACCTTAAAACGATCTCAAGTGATATTTGATGAAATGAAGTTTAGTTATGAGTTGGTTTTATCTTGGTTTTATTTATTAACTTTCAATCTCTTTAAAGACAACTTTACAACACTAGTGGTCGGTTAAGATTGAACTTTACAAAGAAAAAACGAGACCGCCGATAATAGATGGAGAAGATGAATGTGCACATATTAACAAGGGGGGCCCCTAAGGGTACATAGATCACATTCAATCCTTAAAAACAAAACTAACCAACGATTGCACAATGAACATAGAACAAGAAAACGATGTAGGGAATGACCACGATTGCGATTCGATAGCACCTCGGCTTCGTTCCCTCTTCTTTCTTCTTCTTCTTCTTTCTCTCTTCTCTCAATTCTCTCCACTTCTGAACCTTGGAACCCCTTAAAAAAAACCCCTAGGATGCCTATTTATAGGCAAAAGGCCACTTTGGGGCGGTTATAGCTCGCCCAGGCGAGCTGAACCTTAGCCCTGAAGCAACTAGCTCACCCAGGCAAGCTAATTTCTTAACCATGAAGTTATTTGATGGCCCAGGCGAGCCAGATGCTAGCCTGGGCGAGCTAGGGTCCAGAAAAATCCAACAAAAAGACCCTTTTCCCCCTTCCTTGGTATCCTTTCATATTTTTTATCAAAACACTGAGTGATTCCTTGCTTTGAACTGTAACTGGCACTTAATATCGTAATCCGGTTAACAAGAATCAAAACATCAGTGAATGATAATCCCCGGACGGAATTTGGGTCTGACACCTGTCAAGCATTGTAGGACTAAACACATAGAAATAAGGCATTGTTTTCTTAGAGATCATGTGTTAGGTAATTGTTGCATTGAGTTCATAGATAGTGAGCATCAACTAGTTGACATATTCACTAAACCACTTGCTAGGGATAGGTTCTTCTTCATTAGAAATGAACTAGGCATATTAGATGGATCTAGCATAGAATGACATTTTGTTTAATGCATATTGTTTGTTGAATATTGCTATCCATATCACTTGATTTCTCTTTATGTATCTTAGTTTGTTGATTTGTGTGCTTACTCATTTGTTTTTCAGAAAATCACATGCTTTCCTTGGTTATTTCATGATTTCTCTTTGTTTTAATCAATTACTTTTTGTTTTAATTGATTACTGTGTGTTTGTTGTGTGATCAAATTTTCAAAACTTTGTGTTTTAACCGATTACCATTGCTTGGTATGTGTTTTCAGTTTTGAAAATCTTATGTTTTAATCGATTACCCTGTGTTTTAATCGATTACCATTTTTCATGTTTGTGGTGTTTTTGTTTAAAACTATTTGTTTTAATCAATTGCCTATCTTCTTAATCGATTACATGCATGTAAGTGTGAATTTCATGTGGATTTCATTTTGTTTTAATTGATTACTTAGCGTTTTAATCAATTACCATGGACTCAGGAGGAGTTTTTCTGGCATATTAAATCGATTACGCCGGTGTTTTAATCGACTACTTATAGCAGCTTTTGGTTTTAAGTGAAAACGAGGGCCAATTTAATCGATTACTATGTCATTTTAATCGATTAATTACATGTCTGTTGTGTGTAATCCATTACATTTATTCGTCTTGACCTCATCAAAACCTCCATTACTCTAGTATTTACTCCCGCCACCTACCTCAGCCAACCAGAATGTCACTTTCTCTCTATAAAAGGTAACCCTAACCTCTTCTCAGTGACACCAACACCTCCTCTAATCACCCATTTCTGAAGCCCTAACTTTCTTCAACCTTTGAACCCTTTGTTTCTCTTCTGAAGATGGCTAGCAACCCCTCCAGAACTTAGAAGAAGGCCAAGTCCTCTAAGAGGATGCAAGGAGAGTGCTTTCAGGCTGCTCTCAACAGGCTTGATACATGGTTCACAGAGAAGTGTAGAAGCAAGCTTCATGATGAATCAAGATTGAATCAAAGAGTTTTGATGATTACAAAGATGATGACAAAAAGCTCAGAAGTCAAGAACACTTCATGATAACAAAGATGATGATCTCAAGAATCAAAGAATGAGTTTAAGATTGAATCAATAACACTTCAAGGTTCAAGAGAAAATTTGATTTCAGGAACCAAGTTTCAAGATTCAAGTTCCAAGAATCAAGATCAAGATTCAAGACTAAAGATTCAAGAATCAAGAGAAGACTCAATCAAGATAAGTATTAAAAAGTTTTTTCAAAAACTGAGTAGCACATGAATTTTTCTCAAAAACCTTTTACCAAAGAGTTTTTACTCTCTAGTAATCAATTACCAGATTATTGTAATCGATTACCAGTAGCAAAATGTTTTTCAAAAAGCTTTCAACTGAATTTACAACGTTCCAATTGATTTCAAAATGTTGTAATCGATTACAATGATTTGGTAATCGATTACCAGTGTGTTTGAACGTTGGAATTCAAATTAAATTGTAAAGAGTCACATCCTTTTACAAAAAAGCTTTGTGTAATCGATTACACTGATTTGGTAATCAATTACCAATGATAGTTTCTGAACAAAATCAAAAGATGTAACTCTTCCAATAGTTTTCAAGTTTTTTCTAAAAGTTATAACTTTTCCAAATGGTTTTTAAGTTTTTCTAAAGGTTATAACTCTTCTAATGGTCTATCTCTTAACTAGACTTGAAGATTCTATAAAAGAAAGGCTTTGATTTGCATTTTATTCATTCATTTCTTTAGACAACAAACTTTTGCCAATTGATTTTTGAATCTCTTTGAACTCCTTCTTCTTCTTCCTTTGCCAAAAGCTTTCTAAAGTTTTCTGGTTTTCCAAACCTTGAAAACAAAACTTATGCTATTCATCTTTTTCATTCCCTTCTCCCTTTGCCAAAAAGAATTCGCCAAGGACTAACCGCCTGAATTCTTTTTGTGTCTCTCTTCTCCCTTTTCCAAAAGAACGAAGGACTAACCGCTTGAATTCTTTTGATTCTTCCCTTTCCCGTATACAAAAGATTTCAAAGGACTAACCGCTTGAGAATTCTTTTGTATCCCCATTCACAATGTTTCAAAGGTTTAACTGCCTGAGAACTTTGTCTTAACACATTGGAGGGTACATCCTTTGTGGTACAAGTAGAGGGTACGTCTACTTGGGTTGTTGACTGAGAACAAGAGAGGGTACATCTCTTGTGGATCAGTTCTAGTAGAGGGTACATCCACTAGTTTGTTCAAAGAGAACAAGGGAGGGTACATCCCTTGTGGATCTTTGCTTGTAAAAGGATTTTTACAAGGTTGAAAAGAAATCTCAAGGACCGCAAGTCGCTTGGGGACTAGATGTAGGCACGAGTTGTTGCCGAATCAGTATAAAAACTCTTGTGTGTTTGTCTCCTTCTTCCTTACTCTTTTAATTTTCGTTGTGCACTTTAATTCTTGCTTTTACTTTTGGTTAAGTTTCTTTTCTATTCTTCATTTACTTAACAACATAGTAAAAGCCTTAGAAGAGTAAATTTTTAATTAGTAAAGGTTTAGGAATAATTAATTCAACCCCCCCTTCTTAATTATTCTGAGGCCACTTGATCCAACAAGAAGAATAAGAAGAACGAGTTCAAGATGATATACGCAGTGAAGAATGTGAGAAAACCCAAGTTTCTGGACTTGGAGTGGTTTTCTTAGCAAGGGTTTAACTTCCCTAATCTGCTTGAAGCACAGGGTCTATCCAAGCTTATGCAGATGAAATGAACTTCCTTTCCGGGGCTGGTGAAAGTCTTCTATACTTGTGCTCGCGCCAATATTGAAGGTAATCTATTTTCTATTGCTAATGGTGTAGAAATGGTTATCAATGCTACAGTTTGGAAAGAAGTAGCAAGAATGGACATGGGTGGAGTCCGCAAGTTTGAAGAATCTGCTGATGGTTACAACAAGATGCAGACTTACAGAAGTACGTTGCTTGACCCAACAAGGAATCTGAGGAATCGTGTAGGTGTAGGTGATTTAACTGCTGAAGACATAATGCTCATGTACCTCATGTTGGATCGAGTGGCCTCAGAATAATTAAGAAGGGGGGTTGAATTAATTATTCCTAATCCTTTACTAATTAAAAAATTACTCTTTTAAGGCTTTTACTAAATTGTTAAGAGAATGATGAGTAGAAGAGAAACTTAACAGAAAGTAAAAGTGGAAATTAAATGCACAGCGGAAAGTAAAAGAGTAGGGAAGAAGGAAACAAACACACAAGAGTTTTGATACTGGTTCGGCAACAACCCGTGCCTACATCCAGTCCCCAAGCGACCTGCGGTCCTTGAGATTTCTTTCAACCTTGTAAAAATCCTTTTACAAGCAAAGATCCACAAGGGATGTACCCTCCCTTGTTCTTTTTGAACCTAGTGGATGTACCCTCCACTAGAACTGATCCACAAGAGATGTACCCTCTCTTGTTCTCAGTCAAACCCAAGTAGATGTACCCTCTACTTGTACCACAAAGGATGTACCCTCCAATGTGTTGAGACAAAGATCTCAGGCTGTTAAACCTTTGATACTTTGTGAATGGGGATACAAAAGAATTCTCAGGCGGTTAGTCCTTTGAACACTTTTGTATAAGGGAATGGGAAGAATCAAAAGAATTCTCAGACTGTGTCGTTTTGAATTCTTTGACAAGGGAGAAGGGAGACACAAAAGAATTCAGGCGATTAGTCCTTTGTTCTTTTGGAAAAGGGAGAAGAGAGACACAAAAACAATTCAATCGGTTAGTCCTTGGCGAATTCTTTTTGGCAAAGGGAGAAGAGAATGAAAAGATGAATAGCACAAGTTTTCAAGGTTTAGAAAACCAGAAAACTTTAGAAAGCTTTTGGTACAAAGAAGAAGAAGAAGTTCAAAGAGATTCAAGGCTTGTAAAGGATTGTATAAGATTGATTGAAAAAGTGTATTGAAAAGCAAATCAAAGCCTTGCTTTTATAGACTCTTCATGTCTGGCCAAGAGAACCATTTAGAAGAGTTATAACTTTTAGAAAAACTTAAGACCAATTTGAAAAAGTAAAAAAAAAACATTTGAAGAGTTACATCTTTTGATTTATTCAGAAACAATCACTGGTAATCGATTACCAAATTAGTGTAATCGATTACACAAAGCTTTTGTGTGAAAGGATGTGACTCTTCACATTTGAATTTGAATTTTCAACGTTCAAAGGCACTGGTAATCGATTACCAAAACATTGTAATCGATTACAGCTTTTTGAAAATAATTGGAACGTTGTAAATTCAATTTGGAAACTTTTTCAAAACAATTTTGCTACTGGTAATCGATTACCAATCGATTACAACAATCTGGTAATCGATTACCAATCGATTACAACAATCTGGTAATCGATTACGAGAGAGTAAAAACTCTTTGGTAAAAGGTTTTGTCAAAAACTCATGTGCTATTCAAAGTTTTGAAAAACTTTTTAATACTTATCTTGATTGAGTCTTCTCTTCATTCTTGAATCTTGAGTCTTGAATCTTGATCTTGATTCTTGAGATCTTTGAACCTTGAATCTTGATTCTTGTCTCTAGACTTTCTTCTTGAGACTTGAACTCTTCTTGATTCTTATCTTGAACTCTTGAATTGTTCTTGGTTCACTTTAGTTGTTCTTTGATTGATCTTTGAGCTTTTTGTCATCACCTTTGTCATCACCTTTTGTTATCATCATTGTTATCATCAAAACACCTTTGAATCACCTTTGATTCACCATAAAGCTTTGCTTCTACACCTCATAACCTACATTCTCAAATCGAGGTCTAGCAACCACGCACAGGTAACTGACGATGATTTATAGATCATGTATGGTCTAAAATCAGGTATTCAAATGAATTGGGTACTTTTGGTTGAAGACATCATATTGAAGAGCCATCAGTTAGTGGATTATGAGTTTCCGTATGTTATGCTAGCCTCTAGATTCATTTATTATTTTAATATCGATGTTTCTAAGGAGATCATAGACTTTACCAAAGCATCTAATGAGATAACCTAAAGCATCTCAAGAATCTTGGGATGAGGTTTGTTGAACACGAATGGATCATGGCTGGAGAACCACCAGAAACAGCAAACATGGACCAGATGGAAGAAGAAGTGGAAGATGAAGCTCAACAAGAGCCTGTGCACCAATGGAGTCATTTTGAGCCTTTTACGATTCATAAGATGGATGCCATGCTTCACCTCCATCAAGAGCACTCAATCGATGTTCACAGCACCTTAGAAAACATCACCACTAGGCTAGAGAACATAGAAACTAAGCTAACCCTTAGTAACCTTCTTAACCCTGATGAGGATGAAGCGTAGTTATGTTCTTGTGCTTGGTTTTGTTGTCCGTTGATCTTTTTTGTTATGTCTTGTTCTGTTTGTCTTTGTCTTATAATGATAATTAAGTTTTTTATGATCTATGATTAATGAATTGTAGTGGTTCATGATTAATGAAATGCTAAGGTTTTTATTTCCCTTCAGTTTGTATGTTCTGTGTTGTGTATAAGTTCAAAATTTTTGGCCTTGTTAATGCCAAAAGGGGGATGAACTGCATATTTGCATAAGGGGAGATATGAACTGTTGCATATGCATTGCATATTTTCTTGCATTGTATTACATAAGCATTTGGGAGATGAACTAGCATATTGCATTACATTAGCATCAGTAAAATTATATAGTAAGATATATGATGATGATGATGATATGAATTGATCCTTTCTTAAGTGTTAAGAATTTTCAGGATTGATTAAGAAAATCAAGTCTCTAATCTCAAGACTCAAATCCTCCAAATGCACTCAATGTCATATTCAAGTTTGGCATCATCAAAGCCAAAAAAGGGGAGTTTGTTAGAAATAGGGGGAGCAACATGAACAACATGAAGACTAAAGCTTGAAGCTTAGAGAAAAGCTTGAAGCTTAGAGAAAAGCTTGAAGATGTTTGTCTTTTACATGCTCAACTCCCTTGAGTAACATTTGTATTGGTTGTTATATTGAATGTTACATCTTAGTCCATATCATATCTTTTGTGCATCATGCATCATCATGAGTAAGTGAGAAGAAAAATTTCTAAGTTAGAAAAGTTTCTTCAGAAAGCAAAACTCTCTGTTTTAATCGATTATAACATTATCGTAATCAATTACATAAGTTGTCTGAAGCTTGCAAAGTTATGTCTCGTATTATTTTAATTGATTCTCATAATCGATTACACAGTTGTTTTTGAGACAATGACTAATTTATTCATTCAGGAGTCTCTGTTTTAATTGATTACTTCTCTTTCTATAAGTAGTTCAAAAGTGAACAAGAACACTTTAATCGATTACTTTAAGTATTTAATCGATTAGATTGTTCTTGAGTTATTTTCAGGTTTTGGGAAGAACACTTTAATCAATTAAAAAGATAATCTAATCAATTAATTCATTGAATTAATCGATTACCTTGTAGATTTAATCGATTACAGGCGATTATAATTGTTTTCTCTATAAATAACCATCTTGTGTTCTCTTCTAAATATATCTCAAAATCTCGAAAATAACACAATAAGCCTCTGAATGAGCTCAAACACATGTTGTTATTAGTTAAAGAAAGAAGAGAAAAAAAGTGCTTAGAAGAAGTAACTCACACCTTCAAATCTTTTGATTGTGAAGATCTTTTTGTGATAAGTGAGTTGCGTCACTTTCTTGAGTTCAAGAAGAACAAATCTTCAGTCAAGCAAGGTTTTACGGAAAAGATTGATCAGGTTGTGTCTATCTTTACTTTTGGTTTTCATGTATTATTTTTTACACATCCTTTTGTTTGTACATGAATCACTTAGGGCATACTAGAATAGGTGTTTCTAGTTTGGACTAAGAATAGGGTTCTCTTAGGATTTTATTCACAAAGGACCCTAGTGATGGGTGCCTAAATCTCTTTTTTCCGTGGTGGGACTTGTGGATTGGTTGTGATTGCTTGTGAGGATTCTTTATGCATAGTGAAAATCTAATTCTAGTTTTGGATTAGATAACTGGATTAGCTTCTCTAGTGATAGAGAGTGAACCGGTATAAAAAGGTTGTGTATCTCTTCTCTTGATTTGATGTTTATCTCTCATTCAAGTATTAATCAGTTTTCAAAAAGGTTTAAGATATATCTTTGTGAAAGAAAGAACTCTAATAAAGGATATTGTGCAAAGGGTGGATTGATTGAATTGGATTTATGAAAAGTGTTGTGATACGATCCTACAAAAGAAGTTCTTTTGTAACTCTGGTTTTAAAAGTTCGTTTTGTTTTGAAAGCCAATTCACCCCCCTCCCCCCCCCCCCCCCTCTTGGTTTGTTGAGTACCATTATCTTTTTCAAGTTTTCCCCCCAACAGAACTTGGTAGTCATGTGCTCAATACCAAAGAGAGTTTGAACACACTCATCACATAGGTGGGGATTGCCTAAACCATTGATTTGATGAAAGTTTCACGACCTGTCCTATATAGAAATCTTTCTTTCTATCCCTTAAATTTTTTCCAAACCTAGGACTTTGTTCTTCCAATGAGGGCTGACAACCCCAAATACCTATCATGATCAGCCACAACCTTAACATTCATGGGGTTGCTAGTTCAATAGGTCGAATAATGAGCACATTTCAACTAAAAGAAATAGTTGTCTTGGATAGGTTAATTCTTTGGATGGAAGCTCTCTCATAGGCATTAATAATCTTCGGGATCTGGGTAGCCTCTTGTTAAGAAGCTCTTGCAAAGATGATGTTGTCATCCAAAAAAATAGAAAGTGTGAAATAGGAGGGGAATTTCGGCTAACCTTACACCATGTAGGAACTAGTTAGCAACAACTTGAGAAATCAAAGCAAAGAAATGTTGGATCTAGTGGCCTCGTAATAATTAAGAAGGTGGGGTTGAATTAATTATGAACGTGTCTTGACTAATTAAAAATTTATCCTTCTTAATGTTACTAGATTCAATTAGGCTTTACTACTAAGTTATGAGGAAGTAAAGAACAAAAACAATAACTTAGACAAAAGTAAAGCGGAAATAAAAAGTACACAACAGAAATTAAAGAGTGTAGGGAGGAAGAAGACAGACACAAGATTTATACTGGTTCGGTCACAACCCGTGCCTACATCCAGTCCCCAAGCAACCACCGGTTCTTGAGATTTCCAATAACCTTGTAAAATCCTTTACAAGCAAAGATCCACAAGGGATGTACCCTCCCTTGTTCTCTTTGAACAACCAAGTGGATGTACACTCCACTTGAACTGATCCACAAGAGATGTACCCTCTCTTGTTCTCAGTATCACAACCCAAGTAGATGTACGCTCTACTTGTATCACAAAGGATGTACGCTCCAATGTGTTAAGACAAAGAATTCTTAGGCGGTTAGTCCCTTGAATCTTTGTAAGGGGAAACAAAAGATATCTCAGGCGGTTAGTCCTTTGAAATCTTTTGTCAAGAAGGAGAAGGGAAGAAACAAAAGAATTCTTAGGCGGTTAGTCCTTTGAATCTTTTGACAAGAGAGAAGGAATGAAGAAAAAGAATAGCACAAGTTTTTTATCAATGAACTTTTCTTGAAAGAGAAAGTATTGAACAAAAACTTTTAGAAAGATGAAGGAAATCTGTTATGCATAAAAGGAAATCAGTTTCTTTAAATTCGTGCCATGGTCACATATTTATAATCACTTGATGACTCAAGTTAAAGTTTGTGACTCTTGACAATTTCTTTAAAACTAGTCATTTTTTAAAAGTTGTGACCCTTTTGAAAACTAGTTACTTTAAAAGTTGTGACTTTTAAAAAACTCTTCAGAAACAAGTCACTTTAAGAATTGTGACTTTTGGTAATTTATTTTTTGAAATCAGTCACTGGTAATCGATTACCATCATGGTATAATCAATTACACATCAACATATATGACTCTTCATGTTTAAATTTGAAAATCAAAACATTTAGAAACACTGGTAATCGATTACAAGTATTGTGTAATCGATTACACAAGTTTGAAATGATTTGAAAAAGTTTTATCACAAGTTGTGACTCTTGAAATTTGAAATCTAACATTTTAAAACATTGGTAATCGATTACATGATAATGGTAATCGATTACAGCTTTGTAAATCAGTTTTGAAAACAAAGTTGGCTACTGGTAATCAATTACTACCTTCTGGTAATCGATTACCAGAGAGTAAAACTCTTTGGTAAAAGATTTTTCTTTTTGAAAAATTCTTGTGCTATTCAATGTTTTGAAAAACTCTTTTAATACTTATCTTGGTTGAGTCTTCTCTTGATTTTTGAATCTTGAGTCTTGAATCTTAAATCTTGATCTTGATTATTCTTGAATCTTGCTTGACTCTTGATTCTTTTGAACTTGCTTGACTCTTGATTCTTTGGCATCATCAAAATAATCTTGGAAGGCATTGCTTCCATAAGAAAGCTTTCACGCAAGGAATGAACATAGGGAGAGAAGGGGTCTCCCTGTCTTAGACCTCTTTGGGATTTGAAATCTTGTCTTGATTGACCAATCATAAGAACCACAAAAAATGCAGTAGAGACACATCTATGGATCCGGTGGCACAACTTTTCTATGAAGCCTAACTTTGAGAATACCTTGTAAAAAATCTCATTCTACTAAATCATATGCCTTGGACATGTCAAGTTTCATCACCATAAAACCTTTTCTACCTGACAACCTAGTCTTCATATGGTGGAAACATTCGAAAGCCACCAAGGCGTTGTCCATCATAAGGCACCCCAACACAAATGCACTTTGGAACTCATCTAGAATCTAAGGAAGAATCTGCTTTAGTTGATTGATTATAGTCTTTGTAACTATCTTGAAGATGTCGTACAAAGACTAATGGGTTGGAACTCAACATGGTTTGTTGGGTTTTTAAGTGGCTTTTTCCATCAGGTGAAGATATAACCAATGTAAAAAGTGATTTATTACATCAGTTGAAGTTATAACCGATGTAAAAAGTTCCTTTTTTACATTGGTTATAACTATAACCAATGTAACCCCACATATAGTTTTCAAACTACACTTTTTACGTTAATAGTTTTTTATTTTTACCTATTTTTGTAAAAAGTCGTGAAGATGTTGCAGACCATCAAGTGTAGTAAAAAGAAATCTCTAATTATTAATGTGATGTTCCTAGCCCAAATGTGTGTATCGTATAAGTAGAGATATAAGGCAAATTGGATGATTAAGAGAGAAGGGAAGAGAGAAAAGGTCATGGGTTTGATCCCTTCTCCTAACAAAATTAACATTATAACAAACTAATATTTGCCAATAAAAAAAATTGTACATCGTATAAGTCTCATAACTCGCTCAATCACAAGTGGTCCTCAATCTATCTCAGTAATGCTTCAGTATTTCATGTATCTCTTTTCTTTGGACACTACATAATAGTACATATGCTTTTTTTTTAATTGTTCTTGATTGAGGTATTAAAAGAAAAAATCTTATAAGCATGATTATGCATGTGTTATGTTGAATGTTTTTACTTCATATAGATGATCTTGATGGTTTCCTATGATGGCATACTCTTCCAATGTTTTTAATTGTTCCGATGATATGTTATGCAATTATTAAGATGACCTAATTCAATATTTATAGCATTATGTTTATATATATTTACAGTTAGGGAAAGATGATTTCATCTTAGTCTTGTGTTCATGAATTGAAGTGTATTTGAATATCTTAAAATATTTGGCTATTTTTTTACTAATTAATCATTAGGAAATTAAGGCAAGAATCATTCCCCTGACTGGCCTTCTCGTTTGGTTTGATTAGGACAATTCTTATTGTCAAACCTAGTGACACAAATAGCTTTTAACATTTTTTACGTTTTTTCATTTGATTTGGTATTTTTTAATTTAATAATATATTAAATGATACTCTTTATTTTTGAAACTTAAATTATAATATTTGTTGAATCATGTGAACTTACAATTTAATGTGCTCACCAATTCTTAAATTATGCTATGTGCATAAAGTTAAATTGAGTATAGAATTGAAGGTGATGACTTTATTGATGTATAAATTTTATTATGCTCTTTGAACATATGATAATAGTTCTTATATATTATCAATTGTATCTTTCAACTATTTGTGTATATACATATTTGTCAATTGATAAAAGTTTGTGCTTCTAGCTATTCTTTCTTTAAATTATTTATCTATCTATGTAGCATGGTTGCATTGGTTGTTCTATGTTGCAATGCACATAGTGAATTATTGATATGCAACTTTTTGGAATTCCTAAGTAAGCAACTCATGTTGTTCCATATCAATATATCATGGTGTTTATTATATTCTCAATGACATAGGCACAAGGTTGTGCTATACATACATGCACAAAGTTCCTTAAATATTGCTTATATATTAATGTATGTTTGGCTTAATGGCTTCACAAGTTATAAGCATGATAAAATATGTCATCAACATCATATTGAGATTTCTATATCATTGGTTGGACACTCTATTTGGTTCAAAGTAGGTTCCTGATATTGTCATATTTATTGAATGGAAAAACCACATCAATGGTTTATGTGTGTTGAGGCTGACTCATTATGAATGTTTCAACATGTGACAAACTTGATATAAAATCAAACGGCTTGTACCTAGGTCTGAAAGAAATCTTCCAAATTCGCTTACAAAACAAAGACTAACATGTTAGCACATATTTAAGTCATATAGGGGATTGGGCCTAGAGTCCATCAATCAGTCACAACAATGGACACCCGTCTTTGTGTGATTGACGATCTCATGAATGGAATTCAACCGATAACAATGAAGTTATTTGTTGGTTAAAGTACATCGAAATTATTATTTTTGTATAGTCGTTTCAATTCTCATTCCTATGATGAGGTGTACGGTAAACTTAGGCAATTATAAGGTTGATGTATACATATTTAATTTAATGAATAGATCATTTTAAATGATAGTTGATTGTGTGGTGCTGGTCATAGATCACTCGTTGAGGGTTCACCTAGTAAGTGTAGTGGTGGGCTATCACTATGAGATATAGGCTAATATCTAAGTGACACTCATGAAAACAAAATACATTTGCAAGGTCGTGTAACACACAACCATTGATTAGAACTCAAATGAACACCTACAATATATTATGTTGTGTTCTAAAGCTTGGTGAAAGGAATGTAGTTCAACACAATCAATCAAGTATCTACATTTTTTCTCAAACCCAGACGGTTGTACTAAAAACCCAATTATGCTCAATTAAAAATATTTTCAGTGTACTCCTTCATTTCTTTGTATTATTTCATTTTTTTAAAAAAATTTAAATTAATGTGGGATTGCTGGAAAATATTTCTTATAATTTAAAATTTAAAGTTAAAAATATTTTTTCTTTTATGAGCCTTGTTTTAGAAAATAAAATGTTTTTTTTTTCAAAATTAGTTTTTTTAATCTTAAAGCTTTCCCCTATCTTTTGTTTTCCATATCTTTTTCCTATCTTTTGGGAAGTTATAGTTTTACTGAGTCAAATTATTTTCTTAACGTTATAAGCCTTTGCTCTTTAAGGAAATTTTATCATGTAATTCTGTTATTATTTTATGAACGTCACAACGTCAATTATGCACGTTATTGGGTCAGCTTCAGTTTTCTTACATTGTAACGTTAAATATATAGTTTCCTGCTCACAAAACATACGAGACAATACACTAGAAATACATATACTGATAAAGCTATCGTTCAATATAAAATTCTATTGCTATATAAAAATGTTTTGGAGCATTAATGTTTTTTTGTTCAAGAATCCTTCGTTCCACATACTACGGATCATTTTCTCTCTAAGGAGATACCGCATAACGTACTTTAACCTAGATTTTCTTAAACTCATTTCTATTTTATTTTTTTCCTTTGTATTAATTGTTTATTATAAGTATTGTATGTGTTATGATTATATAATACACTGCTATGTTTGTTGTATCTGTCTATCTGACTTCCTAATTCTTTTTATCTAACATTATAGAGCAAATTATATTTATGAAGAACTAAAAATAAATTTAAATCTTAAATAATTAATTTTTTTTAATAAAACATTTGATAGAAATTTTTAAACTTGCTCTCATGTATTAAACTAATTATCACTAGAAGATACATGTAATCTCAAATTAAACAAAAAAAAAAATATATAGTTTGAACTTGAATTATCTATATTAGAGGAAATACTAGCAACACTCTCTAAATCTTTATAAAATTCTAACAGTCTCTACATTGACTAAAATTTATTAAAAATTATGTTTTTGTAAATTTCACTTATTATTTAATGATTATCTCTTAATTTAGAAGACTCACTAAAATTTATTATTTCTATTAAATTTCGAACAATAGAGAGGATTAGAAAAAAGAATGTTAGACTGTATTGCTAAAATTCCTCTCGATTAATCAACGTGAATTCGTTTGTCTAATAAAACGTGAACTTGATCAAATTTTCAACCCAAATAGTTGAATCTTATCTTTACTGTTTATACCTTTGCTGTGAAGGCTATCTTTATATCAATGCATTTCGAAGATCATTCTCATGTGAGATTAAGAGCACAAAAGTTACCTCCAACCATAGGAAAAAATTTACTTTCCTCACACTCAGGCATAATTACAAAAAAATATTGCAGAATATCCTCGTAAAACAATGATACAACAGCAGCAAAAACGCCTCAGCACATGAAAAAGACACTAATCTTAACTATCTAAATGTTACAACAGTTTCCACAGGAATACCAGCATAAACACATCAAACCGGTAAAGCCTGCTCGTTCTATAAGAAATCAAATATCTAACATCAATGACCTAGGTGCACCATCTCAATGGGGCACATGCCACTCACTAGTAACCATCAACAAAACAATTACACATACATACACACACGTGGCATTCTACTATGAGTAAGAAAGTGGTTTTTCGAAACTTTCAGTGCCTGTGAGAATGCTTCCGGCTGCTATAAGTAACCTCTTTCTCTTCCCCATTCCGTCTACGCGACATCCTTAAGGCGAAGGAAATGCCCCCCACAGCACCCATAACATAAAACGCACTGTACGGAGCCAAAGTGAGACCAGAAAAATAAGACCAGTATCCAGCTATGAGATAGATAAAATATAGCCTAACATTGCAGATGGGGATCCCAGTATAGGACAAGAAGAAGGAATTGAATTCAGGCTTCGAGTTGCAGATGCCATGAAGAATGACGCCGATGCAAAGCACTGAATCCAGGAGCCATGGGAGGCTCTCACCCAACGCCAATCTCTACAAAAGTAAAAGATAAATAAGGTAATGAACAGTCATAAAACGTAATAGTATATTGTCTTTCAAGCAGTAATCCAGTAAATTACCATGAACTATACTTCTATCCAATGAATTTCAAAAAAAAAAAAAAAAACGGAGCTTGGATTTTTCACATTCAACTTAAGTACAACTTCAACATCAACTGCACTGATTTATTTCTTATCCATACCCAAAATGATGAAAACGATCAAGGAGCACATTCAACAGAACACAGTTCACTATTTTTGTTTGAAAGTGAAAAGGCCTAAAGAAGGAAGAAAAGGAAAGAAAGAAAGATTCCATTGAAAAAGAACAAGAATAGATGCAAATTGAAACATATTTCAGCAAGTGTTGGTATCTAAGTATCTAACTATGAATGGGGAAACAAAATCATATGTAAGATTATGGGTCAGATTTTGTAAGCACACATCTCTCCTAGTCTTCACCGGGAGGCTATAATTATGTTGTGGGAATTCAATCAAACCACATTCCCCTTTCCCATTTCCCCTACATTAGAGCCTCCCTAGAACATTCCCCCCAAGAAAAGTGGTTGCATGACAGAATATGTTTAGAATGTTAACTTGATAATTAATTGATATATTGTACCTGGAACCAAGCTGCAACGGATGGGGCAAACATCATAGTTGCAACAAGATGCAATATCAACAAGCCATGGCGATGGTGAAATAAATCTAATTGTGTGTCACCAAAACTTTTTGATGAATCTGGACTGTTGGAGTAATTGTCTTCTGAAGGGAAAGTCCGCTTGAAACTACCATCAAATTTGAACTTCAGCCTTTCAGACCCCATATAGTCTTCACTGTTACAATCAAAATTTTCATTATTCTGTTCGTGGTTGCGACAAGATGCTGTCAGGAAACTGCTACAAAAACAAAAAGAAAATTCAGTCTCACAAATAGCCAAACAAGTTAACACAATGAATTGCAAAACAATCTTCCCTAAACTTCAGCCCAAAACTTCCACTTATCTTAATGACGCAAATTATTTCACTTTCCCAGTTATTGTTGCAATCAAATAGCATCTTCTCTCACACCCAATATTTTCCAACATGTAAGCAACATATGGAAAAGAGATATTAACACACTGACACTGGATTTGTTAAAACTCGTACTGAATGAATGTTAAATTAGCTTACATCTATCAGTTGCAGGTAAGATAGATTGATAGACATTTGAAAGTATAAGGAAGATATCATTTGATCAGATGTTATTAATCCTTTGCAGTAACAACTAAAATGAAATGAATAAATGTAGAATAGATATACCTGCATAATGCATTGTGACAACAGAGAAAATGAGAGAAGAGAAGTATAAGGAGACCAAAGGATGGATGAACCAGGCTAGCCAAGACCATTGCAGTAACTGCCATAACAATTACTGGATTTGCTCTTAGAACCCTAACCACCTGTTTAATGTAAGTACCAAGATTCAAAGGTGAATGTGCTGAACTTAAAGTACAAAAGAAAACAGAAGGTCACTAGCATAAGCACCCTCCCTTGTCTACTTTCCACCTCTATTCTACTACCCCTTCACCCACAGAAATAAGCAAATCAAAAATGAAATTTAGAAATGTGGATAAGAAACCAAGCTACAACATACTTGATTTGACAACCACCTCACATATAAGGTTGTACTTTACCTTTAGAGAAAAGAAGCTAGACGAATGATTAACAAACCAACGAAGGAAAAAAAAGCTAACATTCCGTTCCCACATTTGCCACCTGCAATATACTTACCCATGTTATTTATCATTAAATGTAGCAACGTGATTAGCATTTCTTTTATTGATTATGAAGCCTAAAAAAATTGGTAGAAATAAGAGAATAAATATAGATATTCACAGGAAATGTGATTTACTACGACAAATTCCTATTACTATATCAAGGCTACCCTACTTGACATTAGCAAACAAATCGAGCAAATTTAGGATAAGTGGTATCAATCAGTGTACTAACCTTGTCTTGATGAAAATATGTGTAACAGCAGCCACAAAGAATACCAAGTGGGAAATCAAAATTAGAATAGCTATGAATCCGTTTGCAAAGATATAACAAATTAGAGAGATGCTGATGAAGCTAGCAAATGGAGGAAGTGGCTGAGACATCAACAACAAAAGGAACAAGGAAAAGAAAATGGGTAGAATGGCTAGGGGAAAGAAATGTGATATTAGTGTCAAATTGGATTCCACAGCAGTCAGCATTGATGGTATCCGCAGATCAAGATCCCATGAACATGCTTGCCGCATTAGAGCAAAGAAAACAACAGCAATAGAGAAACCAACTATCTGCATAAACAACAACCAATGAAAAAATTATTGGAGATGAATTAGAATCCATAAAGAGGATGGATATGAAGAGAGAACAAAACAAGCAAATACTAAGTATGTCTGTACCATATGCATGAGCAAACAATTCACCTTTGTAAATCAATCAAAAACACCAAATTGTACAAAAGAGGATAAAAAAAATGCCAATGATATATAAGTATATTGGAAATCGAAATAAATAATAAAATAATGTTTTACAAAGGCATGAGATTATAGGAAATACAAATAAATAAATAAATAAATAAAAGGCATGATAAGAAATTACAAAATTCAGACATAAAGAAATTTCATTACCTTTGGACTATACAATAGTAGAAACCTACTTGCAGCAGCACTAACAGAAATTGAAATGCTACTCTTATAAGAACAATGTGGGTCAACCTGTAGAATAGTGGAGAAATTAAAAATATATAAAAATTAAAAGAATTGTCATAATACCTGCCATTGCCAGTAACAGAATGCTAGGTAGTCAGAAATTTGGTAGTATGGCATCCCTTTACAAATTCTTTTACATGAAAGTAACTCTGCTCTATTTGTTGAAGAATTTAAGGGAAAAAACAGCTCAATTTTATGTATTAGGTGATTCATACCAGCAAAAGAACAATGGTTTTTTCAGATTTCTGAGTTGAACTCCAATGAGCTGGGGAGGAATCGACAACAATTGTCTCACTGTTCAAATTTGGATATACATGAAGACCAGATGTATCATCCCAAGCAAGTGCAACAGGTGGGAAACAGCGCAATTTGCAAAGCCCTGAAATACCCAGCTATAGTTATCTAAGCTGAAAAGAAAACATCAAACACTGCAGAAAATATTAATCACAAATTCATAATGCATTCAACTATATGCAGAAATGAAACATGAGTAACATAACAAAATATCTAAACTGATGGTATATTCACCTTTTTAAACCAATGTGCTATGTTATTTCTATGATAACAAGCCTCAAAAAAGGCGAGAGTAGAGACATTATTTTTGTTAATATTTTATATTATATTTTAAGCTGACTTTTCTAAAAGTTAAAAAATAAATAGTTTTTTAATAATATTAATGTGTGTCCATCCATACGGAGGAGTCAGTTCAAGTGTCTGAGTTGCGTAAAGGTGTCGGCTTAACCGCTCAAGTGTTGCCAACAAAAAATAATTTTTTAATTGGCCACCTAATTTGAAGTGTTGGACTTGTGCCAGACAAGTGTCGGTGTCTGAAACGTGTTTGGCACGGCAACATTTCAAACAAGAGAAGTGTCTGTGCTTCATAGGTCCAAACCCACTAATAACACTAAATAAAATCCATAATATTCTAAATTTCTAATAGCATAGAAGTAAAGGCATATGGTGCAGATTGATGAGAGCATTCAGATATGTTGATCTGAAGGGAATAATGACATCATTCTGTCAAACTAGTTTATACATAGTATATCTATTTGTATCATCGAAATTAGTCTATGCTAACAAGTGAACAAAAAAATTCTATTGGAAAGAGGCCTTAATTGCAATCCCCATTAGCCCGCCTTGGTAGTGGCCTCTTTAGGGGCCACACATCCTACAAGCTGGTTTGTGGATTTTCTATAGTGAATATACCATGATGCCATTAAACCTAAGAAAACAAGCACAACACAAAATAAAATTCTAAACTAGTAGTCCAGTTGGTAGTGGATTAGAATTCTTACTACTACTTTCAAGGTCTCCAGCTTCCTCTTCAGGAAGTCCAGAGTTTCTAATTCCACAGCTGACAGTTTTCAAAGACAAAGTAACAGGTAGAAGACCCAAACTGATGGCAAATGATAATTTGACAGCTAGAGGATGAGCTTCCTCCAAAACCAAATCCTGCATAAGCAACCACACACACACACACACACACATATAAGCAACCTAATAGGACAAAAGGCAGAGAATATTTGGGTATAAGCTTAAGCTATATCATGTATATCCTAAAAACTGCTTCAAAATTAGAATTGCTGATGAAAAAACATGAGTCTTGCAATGAAAAGAAACTCAGGAAATAAAATCATATAAGTGAATAAAACTACAATATAGCAAGGTCAGTCAACATTCCATGAAAATAATAACCTTCTGAGAATAGGTAGATTGAAGCATAAACCATGGAGATAGCTCTTGATTTCCTTCCTCTGGGTTAAAGAACTGTCCAACTGCCATGGATGCTGCTGGCGGGGGTCTTCCTGAAATAGTCTGAGAACCACATTGTCATTACACACACAAATATGGAACACACATTTTCAACTACAAAGACCATACAGAAAATACATCATATTTATAAGCAGGATGATTCTATTATTCCATCATCAGTCATCATAATTAGTAAATGACCACATGAAATTACCCTTACACAAGAAATTTAAGAATAGAAATAGATAAACAATATTTAGTGATGAACAAACAATCCACCCATCTAGATGAAAATCACCTTTCCAATTTTATGGAAGGTACTTGTAAGACCAAACGTAAAGTAGCATACAGGCTTCCACATGGAAATTTTAAAATGAAAAAAAGGTTCAAATCTCAAAATCTCTTTACCAAGCAAACCAAGAAGGCCTAAGGGAAGAAAAGAATCATAAAAAAACAAATATTTTTGAATACCTGTTGGAGGATATGCATTTCTTAATATCTAAAAGGAAATCAATCAAAACTCAAAATTGTACCAGATGAGGTGCAACTGAGACAGTAAGAAATCTGAAGCCATGCATATCTTCAGGACTCAACCAAAATACAGCAGATGGAGGAGCTTGCTCAGTCTGACTGCCAGGTTCAAGCTGTTATAATATTGCAGATTAAATATTATGAGTACCCATATAAAATTAATTAAGCATTTTCTTAAGACTATCTTAAAGAACTCAACAATGGTAATGTAGTATAACAGATAATCCAAACAAGAAAGAAGGATGGTCTGGAAATAGGCATGATATACCTGCCGTGGTGCTGGGCCTGAGGGAATGCGCATCATCTTTGATGTTACTTCAACAACCCTATTATTGGGAAGTAAACTTGTAGCAGATTTCCCCTTTTCAGGCCACAAATGAAGTCTAATTCCAGAACATGGCTCAAGATTGGTCACAAGCACAAAATGACTTTTTCCATTTGAACCCTACACGTCCAGATTAAATGGTTCAGCAATTGCACTGTGGCATGATTATCTATGATGTAAAACAAACAGAAAGAAAATTGAAAATTTAGGAATCCTTGAAACTAGGAAATTTATTAGAAAATGAATTTAATCAGACTCCTGAAATAGTCATGCTGATCATGAACAACATTCATATCTACCATACACAAAATTCAGCAGATATCTTCTTCAAATTTAGAAAAGATAAAATGGTCTAACACCTTCAAAATTAAAATTGTTCTATTCAAACAAATAATTGAAAGATATACTACTTGACCAGGAAGCTGAGTGCCTGATTAGAGGTCATTTTGATAATCTCCAATAGCAAATGGAAACAAGTTATTTATGGTTGTTGGAGATCCCACACCATCTAGAGATATGGCCTTAAAAGTGTATATAAGTGGGGGGCAATCTTTACCTTACAAGCCGATTTTGTAGCGTTCAGTTAGGCCCATAACCCACTTTTTAAGATGGTATCAGAGACTATCCTAGAGAGATTTGTTGGGCCTATCGGGCAACCCACTATTGAGTTGTTATTGGACCATCCACAAATGTCTAGTCCTGCAAACTTAACGGTTGAGATCTCCAGTCCTCAGCGAGGGAGGTGTGTTGGAGATCCCACATCGTTTAGAGATATGGCCTTAAAAATGTATATAAGTGGGGGGCAACCCTTACCTTACAAGCTGATTTTGTACGGTTGAATTACGCTTGAGATGCCTCCTTTTTTTAAAAAAAAATTAAAAAAACTATTATATGATATTTCTATAATTATTACTGAGAACAAAAGTTTTCAACATTATAATGGAAATTTATGCATCCCCACAAACAATGTCTAAAGCAAAAAACGAAAAGAGTTATAATCTGTTTCTTTTTTTTAAAAAAAAGGAGGCATATGGCAGTGTGTGCAACTTATATGGTCCTTTGGTCAATGTGATTGAAGTGGAATGCTAGCATCTATGAAGGTGTAGGTGTACCTTTGTCCCAAATGCCACCTAGCCCCATCTCCAATCCCAAACATATTAGCCTTATTTATAGTCCCCAAATGTTGTTGACCTGCCACTGCATTATAATTTTAGTTTATTTTCTTTTATTACATATAACTGTATTTGAAACAAGCTTAAAGTGTAGTGAGCTTTTAACTTTAGGAGAGAGTTAGAATATCTAGAAAATATCTTATAATATCATTATTGAATTTTAGAATATTTCAAATTATCATACATGATTTCTTGTGAGTAATTTCTGTTGCAGAATGATAAGCATAAGCATAAGCCACACATCACCAAGGTGTACACCCGCAAACAGCGAGCAAAAGAAGCAATAACCATGAACCACCAGCAGCAGGGCGCACAAAACCCAAGGGGTACAAACCACCCAACAGTTACAACCCACCCAAAGGGTGTAAACCATCCAACAGTTACGTTTCACCCAAAGGGTGCAAGGTCAGAAGATGTGAATTAAGGGGACATGACCCTTAGGAATAGTCACAACCAACCGTTATGATCCGCCCAAGGGGTGCAAGGTCAAAAGATGTGAATCAAGGAGACATGACCCTTGGGAACAATCACAACCAACCGTTATGATCCGCCCAAGGGGTGCAAGGTCAGGAGATGCGAATCAAGGGGGCATGACCCTTGGGAACAGTCACAACCATTTAGAATAATTGTGTCCATTAGATGTAGTATAAATAGAAGTAAACCAAAATGGGAAAGTCACTCTAGAATTAGGAAGTATCTGGATTGTGGAGAGACAGGCTCTCGAAAACCTGTGTAATAAAATATCTCAAATTATCTATCAAAATTTCTGTTTCATCTTTTCAAATTTGTTCCATTTTTATCTGTTCATATCAATTTGGTATCAGAGCACCAATCCGATGCTTGTTTCCAACAATGGTGACAACTCAATCTAATTCTAAAAATTCAGACACAATGGAGAGAATTTTGGAGATGCTAATGGTGGACCGAGAAAACCAAGTTGCAGAACGACAACAACGAGATGCAAAACAACAACAACTTGAAACACATTTTGCGTGCCTAGAAGCCATGATGAAAAATTTGTCCAAGCATTCAGATGATGGCATGCCCAAAGGTTCCGTCAATAAAGAAAAGACACCTAAAAACCACACCGACGAAGGAAAAACAGAACGATGGAGAAAATTGGAAATCTCATATATGATAGGGAATCTTATGCTTATAGTTGGATAAATAAATTGGAATGCTTCTTTCAAATGAGAGATATACTGGAAGAAGAGAAAATTCAAGCAGTTATGGTGGCGCTAGATGGAAAGGCGCTATCTTGGTTCCAATGGTGGGAAACTTGCAATTCTGATATTGGATGGGGCGATTTCAAAGTTGTCATTCTTGAAAGATTCCAAACTTCAGCCACTCTCAACCCTTTTGCCACCTGCCTTGCACTTAAACAAGAAGAAATGGTGGAAGAGTACGTTGAACAATTCGAAAGGTTTGCAGGAATGCTGCAGAATGTTGGTGAAGAACATTTAAAGGACATTTTTGTGAATGGAATGAAGGAAGATGACATTGCAAAAACCGCTTTCCGCACACATGAAGGCCACTATGAATTTATGGTACTTCCATTTGGACTTACTAATGCACCTTCTTTTCAATCATCAATGAATGAAGTTTTAAGGCCAGTACTCCAGAATTACGTTTTAGTATTCTTTGATGACATCCTAATATATAGCCCTTCCATGGAAGAACATAAGCAACACCTGTGAAATGTATTGACATTATTGCAACAAAGTGAATTAAAGATCAACGACAAGAAATGCTCCATCAGCCAAGCAAACTTGGAATATCTAGGACATGTTATTTCCACTGGAGGTGTATCCACAGATCCTCAGAAGTTGGAAGCAATGACATTATGGCCTATGCCCAAGAATGTCACCAGCTTAAGGGGATTCTTAGGCCTTACTGGCTATTACAGGAGGTTTGTTCATAATTATGGAAAAATAGCAAGGCCATTGACCAACCTATTGAAGAAAAATGCCTTCCAATGAAGTCCAGAGGCGCAAACTGCATTCGAACAACTTAAGCAAGCCATGACCAGTTTTCCTACATTAGCAGTACCTGATTTTTCAAAGCCTTTTGTGGTTGAAACTGATGCTTGTGGAACTGGATTAGGAGCGGTTCTAATGCAAGAAGGAAGACCCCTAGCCTTTTGGAGCACTACCATATCCAAAAGAAACCAAAGGAAATCGGTGTATGATCGCGAATTGATGGCAGTCGTGAAAGCGATCCAAAAATGGCAACACTACTAGCTGGGAAACCATTTCATTTTCAAAACTGACCAAAAAAGTTTGAAATTTTTGACAGAACAGAGGATCTCGGTGAGGAACAATACAAATGGATTTCCAAATTGGCAGGATATGATTTTGAAATATAGTACAAGCCAGGGAAGGAAAATTCTACCGTCGATGCCCTTTCCAGGAGAAGTTCCTATTGTGCCATGACAGTCTTACAAATTCACGATTTAGAGAAATGGACAGAAGAGATCAAACAAGATGACAAGTTACAGAAAATCATGCAAGACCTGATTATTGATCCCGCATCTCATATGGGCTATACTTTGAGGGATCAGAAGTTATTTTACAAGGAGAAATTAGTGCTATCCAAATCTTCCTCCCGAATTTCAATCATTTTAAAAGAATTTCATTCATCATTGGTAGGAGGACATTCAGGTATCTTCAGAACTTACAAAAGAATAGCAAGTCTAATGTATTGGGAAGGTATGAAAACCGATATCAAGAATTTCGTTGCTACTTGCGAAGTCTGTCAAAGAAACAAAAGCGACAACTTGCCTCCAGTAGGATTGCTACAGCCATTACCCATTCCTACTCAAGTATGGACAGATATTTCTATGGATTTTATTGGAGGACTACCCAAATCCAAGGGGAAGGATACAATCTTGGTGGTGGTTGACCGACTCACTAAATATGCTCACTTCATACCATTACGACATCCCTTCACCGCTACCGAAGTAGCCGCAGTTTTTCTACAGGAAATTGTAAGATTGCATGGATTTGCATCTTCCATTGTTTCAGATCGTGACCCTTTGTTTTTAAGCAACTTCTGGAAAAGCCCTTTTTAAAGCAGCAGGTATACAGCTTAAGTTCAGTTCAGCATATCATCCCCAAACTGACGAACATACAGAAGTTGTCAACTAATGCTTGGAAGTTTATTTATGGTGCTTAAGTGGAACAAAGCCTAAGAAATGGGCCTCTTGTCTTCCATGGGCAGAATTCTGGTTTAACACTAATTATAACACTTCAAGCAAGATGTCTCCTTTCAAAGCTTTGTATGGACATGATCCCCCTCACATTCTCAAGGGATCCACCATTCCTTCCTGCCTTGAAGAAGTCAATAAACTAACAATTGCTCGGAATGAATTATTGGCTACTCTAAGAGAAAATTTGTTGAAGTCTCAAGATATCATGTGAGCAAATGTCAACAAACGCCGTCGGGACATAGAATATGCAGTCAGTGATTGGGTGTTCTTGAAGATGCAACCTTACAGAAGAAGATCCTTGGCTAAAAGGATTAATGAAAAACTCTCCCCTCGGTTTTATGGTCCTTTCCAAGTGTTAAACTAGGTGGGTGTTGTTGCTTATAAGTTGGATCTTCCATCTCACAGTAAAATTCATCCGATCTTTCATGTCTCTCTCCTCAAGAAAGCCATTGGTGACTCGTTCCAGTCCCAACCTTTACCACATATGTTATCTAAGGATCAGGAATTACAAGCTTATCCAGATTCTGTTTTAGATATTTGTGAATTACAACCTGGCAACGTGGAAGTTTTAATTCAGTGACAAAATCTCCCTCCCAGTGAAAATAGATGGGAATCTGTGGCTAAATTACAAGAGGTTTTTCCGACTTATCACCTAGAGGACAAGCTGAGTCTTTTAGGCGGGGGTATTGATAAGCATAAGCATAAGCCACACATCACCAAGGTGTACAGCCGCAAACAGCGAGCAAGAGAAGCAATAACCATGAACCACCACCAGCAGAGTGCACAACACCCAAGGGGTGCAAACCATGCAACAGTTACAACCCACCCAAAGGGTGTAAACCACCCAATAGTTACGTTTCACCCAAAGGGTGCAAGGCAGAAGATGTGAATCAAGGGGACATGGCCCTTGGGAACAGTCACAACCAACCATTATGATCCGCCCAAGGGGTGCAAGGTCAGGAGATGCGAATCAAGGAGACATGACCCTTGGGAACAGTCACAACCAACCGTTATGATCCGCCCAAGGGGTGCAAGGTCAGGAGATGCGAATCAAGGGGGCATGACCCTTGGGAACAATCACAACCATTTAGAATAATTATGTCTATTAGATGTAGTATAAATAGAAGTAAACCAGAATGGGAAAGTCATTCTGGAATTAGGAAGAATCTGAATTGTGGAGAGACAGGCTCTCAAAAACCTGTGTAATAAAATATCTCAAATTATCTATAAAAATTTATGTTTCATCTTTTCAAATCTATTCCATTTTTATCTGTTCATATCAGAGAATGAAGCCCCACAGGACACATAAATTGGTAAGGTTACAAATAAAATGAATATAAAACTTGAGGGCCCAAGTCCAAATTACCTAGGTTAGGCATTTTGGACAAAGCAACAACTTCAAGTACAGGCACACACCATAGATGCACCAGTTCATCCATAATTTCAACATGATATCAATGTCTGGCCTCTAAGCCCATTGAGGATCCATGGGAGGACCTGAGGCCCAATACGTAAAAAAAAGAAACAAAAAAGGGAGGGTTCAATGACGAAGAGCCAAGCAACTATTGTAGGCAACAAATAAGTGTTACAATCCCACGAAAATAAATAGCGATGAAGATGAACACTAGCCAGCAAATCAAGAATAACTTCCTCTGTATTATTGATTCAAACGACAGGGTCAAGGTGATCTTTCAAGGGAGAACTCCGTTATTACACTACAACACAGTCTTCTCTGTTTCTAACCTCTCATACCCTATCTTTGTGCTCCCTGATTTAGTAATTCCTATTTATATCCCATATTTTATTATCCTGATGCTATGACGGTTGTAATCTAATGAAACCAACTAATCCTCATAATTATTAAAATAACAGTCCCTAAAATGCCCCCAGCTATATTAATTAGCGGAGCTACTTCCTACTACCCTTTCCTTCTCATATAAACCTTCAAGACCTCCTCATGTGACTGCTGTCCGTTGCTAACATAAGTCACAGCTGCAGATTGAAGAATGAAGTCTCACATCAGTTGTTGAGGTAATGAATGATGATAGGAACCCAAACCCCAAGCCCTTCAAGGTTCCTAAACCTTTACAGGTTTACATCCAAAGGCCCAAGAATAACCAGGGCCCACAATCTACTATAGTCAGCAGTGAGAGAAAGGGGGAATTAGTTACATTACATAGAAAGAATAAAAGTAGTCTGTTATATCGGAAAGAGTTGAGTAGGAGGTATTATGATGTTTAACCAAATTGTTAGGGGCTAGAGACTCATCTCTATGCTTGGGAGCTTCTGATCTTCTTGTTATCTTCTTTCTGCTGATATATACTATAGAAAAATACATTTTCTGATAGCAATTGCTACCAAATGATGAGGATATAAAACTATAAGGGGGCAAGTTCAAATTGTCTTGGGCATTTTGGACAAAGTAGCAACTCTCAAGTACAAGCCCACGCCGCAAATCTACTAGCTGACTAGCTCATTCTCCAACATTTCAAGATTTTTTTTATATAAATTAAGGTTGAGATCCAACTAGGTTGGCGCCCTCATAATTTCAACCAAGATTTGGAAAGGGGCCATTCATAATTTCAACAATTTCCAAATTTCATTATATTCCAATCCAAGATATGTTTCCTAATTCAATTAGGATTAGGAGACTAGTATTTGTATAAATAGGGGTTAGTGCTTTGCATTTTATCATTGCACAGCATATATCAATACTATTTTCTATTATTTAATGTCTGTTCTCTCTTTTCGACCTAAATCCCTACAATTTCAACAGAACTTTTCTTCTATGTATGTCAAGTATTTTGGATATCATATTAAAGAAACAATAAACAAATACCAATTTTTGTATGTCCAACCACCGCCTTCGACCATCCATTGCTAATACAGTCAGCTCATTTATCTGAATGTATAGGTCTCTATCAAGGCCCCCATCATTCCAATGAATATTGGCAGGACAAGCAACCGGTCTATGCACAAGAGATCCTGTAGCCACAACATAATTTGAATATAAAAATTTGCACAAATGTGGTAGGTTATATCCAAAATAACAAAGATTGGCATAGATGAAATTTAGTGAAATTAAACAGAAACCACCAAGTGACAAAAGAAATGATTTTCATATGCAATGCAACATCATTTTCAAAAATGTTTGTACATTGCATCAGTAATGGAAAAATCATAATGGCAAGCATTCACAAGAGTTTTTACCAATATAAATCAAGATGACTTGTTACAGAAGAAAACACATGGAAATAATGGAAAAGCTATCTTCTTTGCCCATAAAGCATAATTTAACTTTATATTATTAGAAAATGCTTCAACAGCTATATGCACATAAAATAGTGCTGGAATGATTATTAGATGATTCCAGAAAGCTTGTCAATGTGGTTTTCAGATAAACTAAATACAAGAATTATGAGATAATAAAATTAAAAACAGAAGAATATAATACCAGTGACATCTTTTGTATTCTGGGCAGGAATGTTTAGTGACCGTTTATAAGAGGGTAACTGCATCATCCAGTCAAAATTATGTGATATTCCACTACGCAACATTCTTGCAAAAACTGCAAGTCTCTTTTGAGTATCTGGAAATGGTTGGCCAGTTCTGGAATCTATCAAACTAAGAAGTGTGTGTGATACCTAGATAAGAATATAAATGATAAGGACCACATAAAGAAGAACCAAGTATATGTTCTTGACAAAAAATAAACTTACTTACTTGGACAACCAATTGATTACACCATAAAATAGCCTGATGTTCCATTGACAACCACACATTTTTCATGGCTGTACTACCGATCATGAAGCCATGGGTTGGGGGCACAATATTATCAAGTGATGTTAATTTTGACCGTACCTGAAGAAAAGAAAGAACAAAAACTAAACCATTATGCCAAGGCGAAAACATGTTAACAATACATGGTAATCATTGTATAAAACTAGAACTTCCATAGTAAGAAATGTGATTCTGTGACTGTACAACTAGAACTTCCTTAGTGTGATGACAAAAGATCAATTTCCATAACAACCAACATTTACTCAATTTAACAAAGTTCATTTCTAGATGTTGCATAAGATGGCAATTAAATAATACTTTTGCAGTAACTCAAAGGAGATACAAGTTAAGAATGTCCCTAAATGGATACAATAAGAGGGCTGCTATGCAAAATCAAGAAAAATGTTCAAATTTAACAAAGCATAAGGCAAAATAATCTTCTGAAGCACAGACAAACAAAGCATCTTTTTCTATCAAATATCATTGCTGATAAATCTACTGCATATAGGGGGGAAGGTGAAAACACGTTAACAATACCTGGTAATCATTGTATGCACCAGAAATAGATACAACTACAACATGAGAGAGTACTGGATCAGACACATAATGCCCCGTGTTCGTGGTTTGAACCTTATATCCTTCTATCCATTCTGAATTTACACGCGCAAAGTAACGACCCAATGAAGGCTGCAATGCCACAGGAGGTGATCTGAATAAAATACATGTATCCCATCAAACATTTAAGCAGCACATAGAAATACAACAAGAATAACAATAATAGGAAATAAACATACTGATGTGGGGATGAAAGTGTAAGAACAGTTTCAACTGCTGATTTCCTAAGATGAGGGTGGATAACAGCAGCCCTAGCAACAAAACCTCCCATTGAATGACCAACTAATATCACACTTTTTGGTAAACTCCCAGAAACTGCAGCACCTTCTCTTGTTCGAGCGTCATAAGACACTTTATATTGGTCCAAAATCTGCAAGGCCACATCATAAGCATTGAACAGAGGGAGAAATTTCAAGAATTACCAACCTCGAGCGAAGTAAAGCCAGATAGATAAGAGCAAATATCAGAGATAACACCAACTTAAGAAAAGAGTGCATAAACCAGAACTATAAAGTCTAAGACAACTTGGAAACAGAGAAGTGTGTTATTCAAAGCATCAACAAAGCCAAGGGGTTTGTCTACTACCATAGGATGGTCTAAAATTAGAATCAATAAAAAAAGTTTACTTGCACCAAGACATAGAAAGACTAAGGGAACATTTGCAGAGCTGAGGGTTTAACTATGTCATTCTGACAAGTCACATAATTCTTTGGATTTTATGATGTTGATAATCAATAATAAGAAACAACATTCTCGGTTCCTTGAGATTATATATACCATTAGTGTAAACAGGCTGACTGCACGACAATGATAACAAGTTCAATTCAAAATAAATCGGCCATCTGCAAACTACAAATAAACTATCTCAAGAGTTAAGATTACAACCTGGTTATATTTATCCAATATTAATTTTCTTCCATTGGATATAAGCTAAAAATGATTACCTTGTGTATAGCATATACAACATATTCAGTGTGCTCTTCAAGAATCGCCCCATCCATGGCAGAATGTTCACCTTCAAGATCAACAGCAAACCAGTCCAGCCTGCTTGTATACTGGCTGGGTAATTGGAAACCAGATAAATTTATATCTACACCTCCTTCTTCAGGTCTTAGGGAAGCTTCTTGGTAAAATGTACGCTCAAGGGGGCCATTCTGATATGCCCTATCAGATTCTGCTGCCAATGACCGCACCTATAATGTGGATAAAAATAATAGAAAATGTTAATAGAAATATAAAATTTTGGGCGACAATAGTATAAAAAGAGATTAATTAATTATAATGCAATGACAGAAACAACTGAACTGAAAATCATTATCAATATTAAAGTTAGTTTCCTAAATCGTATGGGATCTATGCCATATTTCTCCTTTTTTTTTTCCTTCTCTTCCTGGTTTTTCAATTCCACAAATGAAAGGGAAGCGACATTCCCTTACCCAATGGAAATTCACAAACTCCAACTATAAAACCTTTCAAGAATGAATTGAGCAGCAAGTAGCCCTAGAGTCTAAGATTCAAATCAAAAACCTTGGCCAGAAAGTGAGCATACCTCAAACTTTGAAAAAAGCAAGCTAGATATGCAGATTTATGTCTACAAGTCATCATACTATATAATATAAGTATATAACTACATTAACCACTCAAGAATCAATCTATAACAACTAAACCAACATACTCCCAAAGAAATTAATGCCTCAAATGTTCAAGAACATTAAAACAACTCAAACCAAGCACAATAATATTTTCCCAGTTTTCAGCTTTAGACCACAATAATCCAATATTTCTTTAACATGCTGAAATAATTTAACCCAGAACTAAAGAACTAACCATAAAAACAAAACAACTTTGACTAAATCTGAACAAGAAGAAAGAGGACCTTGCCTGTTTGAAGCTGCCACCATTGCCCGGGATGAAAAGCACGGGCACACCACTAAGCTTCTTAAGATGCTCCTTAAAATCTATCTTTTTCCACCCCTCATGGTACAAGTACAAGCCATACTTCACCGGCGAAATGCTCTCCGACGATGAAATAGGAATGTAAGTCGGGTACATGTAGGTCATAATACATCCATTCGAAATAGGCTTCAACAAACCATACAAAGCAGCGAGACAAATCCCTACGACAACAATAATCAAAATTCCAATCCTAATTTTCCCCCTAAAACCCGGCATTCTCAAACGAAGCTTCAACTCCAAAGTCCTCAAATCACTGCAAATTTCACCTCAACCAATGCTCTAAATAAAACACAACAACAAGTGCCGCTGGTAGAAACAGAGCTTCAAGCAACGTAGTTCGATTAATCTATTCCATCGCCGAAAACAGATCACGTTGGATTAAACTACCGCTCCGATTTCAGAATCACATAGGCACCAATCGAACAGCTTCAGTAGCCAAAACAAATCAAATTTCCAGAACTAAAAAAGAGATCTACAATTCCACAACAACAAAAATGAAAAACAAAAGAAAATCCACGAACAATGAAAAAAGGATAACAGCAAAAAATCAAAGTATTATAATTAAAATAGCAGAGAAAACTTCAATATGGTTGTATAGATCTGAAAACAGTGAAAAGGATGAGAAATTGAAGAGAGAGATAGAGAGAGAGAAGGGTTACCGAATAGTGAAAAGGAGAGCGTGAAAGATGAAGATGAAGATGAGGGAAATGGCGTGTGAATTGTGGAGACGGAGGGTGCAACAAAGTTTTATTTTAAATTCCGTTAGTGGAAGTTGCGACGAGAAAATAGTTACAGTGACAGAGACGATAACGGAGTTGACGCTTTTGTTGTCCAAAACTGCTGCGATGATCTATCTATCTGGGTTTGTTTATTAAATGCGGGCTTTGATCTATCTTTCCAGAAGAGAAGAAAAGAGGAGCTCCTATAAAGCTCTTATAGTATACTTAGCTGAGTTTGATGGTTAAGACAATAATTTTGAAGGATCAATAGATGATGAAATGATTCTCATGTCCAGAAAATTCAAGCTGATGTTAAAAAAAGAAAGGAAAATTTCAGCATTCCTCTAGAAGAAAGGACACAAGATTAAAAAAAATATGAGGAAAGCAACAAGGTCATTTGCTTCGATGTAGGAACCTAGAAACCTAGACATATGAATAAAATTACAAGAAAGACACTAAAAGGGGTTGAATAGTGTGTATATCAAAGATAAAAATATTTTATAATAACAAGATTAGTATGGATAATACAAAGGCAAACACCGATCGTTTATTGAGAATAAATAGACTAAAAAGAATAGAGTGGTCGTCCATTGACAAATAAGAGTTTCTTAAAATAATTTTTCAAATAAGTATTTGGTGTAAAGTGATATTAGAAAAAGTAACAAGAGCACTTGATAAAACAATATGAAAAGAAGTAGAAACACTTTATTTATATTGGTTCGTTCAACTTGAGCTACGTCAAGTTCTCCTTTACTCACTAGTAAAGGGCTCCACTAATCAATAACTGATTACAGACAAGTATTTTAACTCGCACACTCTTGGCTTTACTAGGCATGACAATAAAACCCGTAACCGTGGGTATCGTTCGAATCCGTCCCGATTTTGACGAGTAATATTCAAGTTAATCGGGTATGAGTTCGGGTTCGGGTTTTCCCCGATAACCAAAAGCGGGGAGGGTACAGGTATGGGATTACTAATATCTGCCCCGACCCCAAACTTGCCCCGCCACTTAAGAAATAACACAAAAAAAAACCCTATATATAATGGCTAATTCCTAAAACCTAAAAGTAGTCTGTTGTGCGGCGCCATGCTTCCTCACTCATCTCTCTACCTCTCTCACTCAACACTCTAAAACCGAGACTCTCAATTCGTTGTAAGCATGTGTTTCGATCGTCATTACCACCACCAACAAATCCAAGCTTCATAAGAATGTATGTTTTCTTATTAGTGGACCTTTTTCTCACGTTTATCTCTAATTATTATTTTTAATTAATGGACCTTTTTCTCACATTTATGAGTTTGTTGCCTTCTCTTTCTCTCCTTTCAATGATTTCACAGTTTTTGAATGACTCCAACGGTGCCTCTGTTCCACGGAAGCTACGTTCAAGTGTGAGGCTTTCAAATTCCAAATCAAGCATTTAAATGTTGTTATGCATAATATGCATTTTCCTTTGTATTTTCTCTTTTGATGTTGATTTTGGATTAGAGTTGGAGCAATCTCTGAGAATCCTTATTTTTTTCTCCTTTTCTTTCTTTGTTGTAATTGTTGGACTACGGATTTGGTTTTGGAATTTTTTTAATTATTGCAATATATTTTACGTTCACTTAAATATTAATTTACTATAATCCTGTGCTGCAGACTATCCTGATTTAGTCCTATTTTTATTTTATTTAAATTGATGATATTATGCTCAGTTGTGATAGAGAGTAATTCTATGTTGCAGACTAGTTGGTGATTGTTGTGTTTTCCTAAAGTTGCTTTAATTCTTAATTTTTATTCTTATATTTCAAGAAATAAGTACATGGGACAATATAACATGCATTTCCCTTTCAAAGATATTGTTGAAACAATGAGGTTCTTTTTCCTTCATGGTAAATGTATGTGCTAATGACGGTAGAACTTTTTAAGCATTTTATTTTGCCTTGTGTAAAAGGATCTTAATGGGATTGTGGTGATTTTTTTTTTCTACTAAAGAGGAATCAATGAGAAAATTAAGAATCCCCAACTTTATTTATTTATTTGTAATAATAAACAAGGAAAAGGGTAATCCAAAATTCACTAGGTAAGCCGAGAGAGAAGATTAGAGATGCATTGTGCACTCGTGATTCATAAAATAGAAAATTGTGTATTAACAAAACTGATTTTAAGATAGTAGTTGTGTCTCTTATATACTAACAATAAATGAAGTAGTGGTTTTTTTAATTTTTCACAAGTATCTTCTTTGCAAACAACAGTGTTTGAGGAACTTTTCTTGGGAAAAATTTAAACGTTGATCTATCAAGTGGAATTAGACCACAAGTCCAAAACAACCTTAAAGCAAAGGATCCCTTACTAAAATTCCACTAGGATAAAATTTCTCTATAAATATTTATAGGAGAAAAAAAGATAAAATAAATTACTTTTTTCCATAAATTGAAATTAACTCGTTCATAAGCTGATACACATAAGTTTAATGATTTTATACAGACTCGTAAGCCATTTTGACTGCAAAACTTTTTAAGCATTTTAGTTTTGCCTTGTGTAAAAGGATCTTAATGGGATTGTGGTGATTTTTTGTTATGTTGTAAAGTATGATTTCTTGACTATTTCTATGTACTCCCATTTTAACAATGGCTATGCTATTGGGTGATAACAATTACAATACTATCACCAGCTAATATACTGCAGGCTAACCAAAATTATTTTAATTATGGCAGAGATATTTGTGGAATACAGGGGTGACAATCTCATAACTTTGACATTTAATCATACTTAATTGAAAGAATCAAGCTTATGTTATTGAGGCAAAATTTGAAGTTAACTTCCATTCTAAAAGGACAGGTATGATTCAAAGCTTTCAATTTAAAACAATGTGTCTTATGCAATGAATGTAACTTGTGGAAGGTGATTAACATATAAAATTCGCATTTTAATTTGTATTAATTGCTTTGGTTTTTAAAATAATAGCTTGCTGTTGAAATCCATGGCATCTTTATAACTTGATGCAAAGTTGATGAATCAATAATATTTTAGCAATTCAATATTGTTACTTCCAAGCATATCTTATATAAAGATTAAATGTCTATATATCACACTATTGTCATACATATATTTTTTCTTTTTTTTTAATTCTAATATCATAACATGAATTAACATACTTAGTTTTTTAGGAACACATGGTAAAAAATATGCAAACTGAAGAACCTAGTTCACACCAACCAACTCCACAGTCTTCACACCATCCTACTCCACTATCTTCACACCAACCAACTCCAGTAGAAAGTTCTACTAGTACAGTTGAAGGTCCTAATAATGAACCTATGCAATAACCACCTAATATGGAGGTGGATGACCATGTTGCATCATCAACAAAAACTGGAGGAGATAGCTTCAAAAGTATTGTGTGAAACCATTTTGATAAGATTAGAACTATTGATGGGCAAGACAAGGCCCAATGTAAATACTGCAAAAAGCTTCTCTGGGGAGCATCAAAGAATGGAACAAAGCATTTACATGCCCATATGGAGAAATGCATTCAGAAAATGTTACATGACAAAGGGAAGGGACAAACATTTCTTATTCCTAAGGTTACACAAGGTAGCCAAGAATTGACTGCTGGAAGTTATAATGAAGAAAATGCAAGGAAGGATCTTGCATGTGCTACTATCATGCATGAATATCCACTTTCAATAGTGAATCATGTCGGGTTTAGAAGATTTTTAGCTACACTCCAACCATAATTTCAATGTCCTTCATGAAACACTATAAAGAAAGAGATATTCAATGTTTATGACTTTGAAAAATCAATTGTTATGAAGTTGTTGGATACAAATGAAGGTAAGGTGGCAATTACATCAGATATGTGGACTGCAAGCAACCAAAAGAAAGGGCATATGGTTGTCACAGCTCATTACATTGATAGCTCATGGACTTTACAAAGTTGCATTTTGAGGTACTAGCAACATTCTTAATTTTATAGCTTCCCAATATATTGTGTTGGATATTTTTTAGAATTTTTTGTGTTAGATATTTTTGTGTTGATATATTGTGTTAGATCCTTTTGTGTGATAGTGTGATTAAGCTATTTATTGTTATATTATATACTAGGTTCATTTATGTTCTTTCACCTCACACAAGTGAAAGACTTTGCAATGCATTAGTTGAGTGTTTGCTGGGTTGGAACATTGATACAAAATTGTCCACTATCACTTTGGATATTTGTAGTACAAATGATTGCATGATTGAAAAAATTAAGGGTAAATTGCAATTAGGCACTTTAATTAAGGAAGAAGTGTTTCTTCACACGTGTTGTCGTGCACATATCTTAAATTTGATAGTAAATGATGGTTTAGTGTTAAATAAGTGGCCTCGATATCTTAAGAGGGGGGAGGGTGAATTAAGTTTCAAAATTTTCCCCTAACAAATTTTTATTCTCTCTTTAAAAGATACATGCATACTTAATATGCAGAAAAAGAAGCAATGAACAATTTATTCGATGCTCTTTAAATGCGCAAAATAAAATTAAACTGTTATAATGTAAATGAGATTAGGGAAGAGAGAATTGCAAACTCAGTTTATACTGGTTCGGCCACTTCCTATGCCTACTTCCAGTCCTCAAGCAACCCACTTGAGATTTCCATTATCCTTGTAAATTTCTTTACAACTTCTGAACCATCTATGGATACCTTTCCCTTGTGTTTAGAAAAACTTACAAATCAAGAGTTTGCTTTTGAAGTACAGAAGTTTTTTTCTCTCTTTAAGAGAAGAATAATACAAATTAAGGAACTTAGAAGAATCCTTAATTGATTTGCAAGTATTTGTCCAAAGGTTTGTTTTTGAGAGAATAAGATAACGAAGTTCTGAAAAACTCTAAAGATTTTCGAACACAAGTCACATATTTATAGGCCTTTGGTGGCTTTTCAAACACTCATGAAAGGATGTGACTTTTTAGAGTTATTTTTGAAATTTCCTCACTGGTAATCGATTATAGATCTTTGGTAATTGATTACATAGTTAATTATTGAGGAGTCATGTATTTTCAATTTGAATTTCAAAAAATTCCGTTACTGGTAATCGATTACACAAAGGTGGTAATCGATTACAGCCTTTAAAATTCAAATTCAAACTTTCTGAAACAACTTTGTAAAATCAATTTTTGCTTCTGGTAATCGATTACCAGAAGTTGTAATCGATTACCAGAGAGAAATATACTATTTTTAAAGGTGTAAAAACACTTAAAACTTTTTATAAGAGATTTTGAAAATTTAAGCATTTAAGGCCAAACCTTTGCAATCTTTTAAGAGATTCTTTTAAAAATAATGGACTATCGTGAATCTTTTCTCTTGATCTTGACTTGAACTTGTAGTAAACTTTGAATTGCTTCAATATTTGGCATCATCAAAACCTTTATACAACATATGCAATCACATTTAGGAGTTGTGAAGGATAGAGTGGAAAAAATTCGAGATAGTGTAGCATATTGGATTGCAACACCTAAAAGGTTGGAAACATTTCAAAAAACTGCTAAACAATTGTGAATCCCTTGCACCAAAAAGTTGAGTTTAGATTGTCTAACTAGATGGAATTCAACTTACAAGATGGTTGATGTTGCAATATCATATAAGGATGTGTTTTCCTGATTAAAGCAGCGTGAAACTCAACACTCTTGTTTTCCAAGTGATTCACAATGGGAATTTGCAAAAGAAGTGTGTGGGAGGTTGGCCATATTTAATGATATCACAAAAATGATTTCTAGTACAAAATATCTAACTGCCAACATTTATTTTCCTCAAATTTGTGAGATCAAGATGGCTTTATTTGAATGGGTCAATTTTCCTAATGAAGTGATTCAAAAAATGGCAGAAAAGATGATAGAAAAATTTGATTCTTATTGGAGTGTTATTCATGTGATCATGGGAGTTGCTACTGTTCTAGATCCAAGATAAAAAATGGAGTTGCTTGAGTTTTACTTTGAATCAATTTAACCCATGAATTTTTTTTCGCAAGTTAATAAGATCCGAAACTTGTGTTATGATTTGGTTTTGGAATATCAAGCCAAAAAGCATGAAGATTTTACTAATTCTTTTCAATCGCCAAAGAGTAAATTGTGTGATTATGATAGATACATTGAAAGAAAGAAAAAGGCAAGAACTTCAACTATGAAAACAAAGCTAGATCATTACTTAGAGGAGGAAGTTTTACCAAGAAGTTCATATTTTTATATCTTAATGTGGTGGAAATTGAATGAGCTAAAGTATCCAACACTACAAGCAATTGCAAGGGATGTGTTAGTTATTATGATCTCCATTGTAGCTTTTGAATCAACATTTAGTATTGAAGGTCAGAAATTAACTCCTCATCATAGCTGACTTCATTATACTACTTTAGAAGCTTTGATGTGTTCTAAAAGTTGGTTATGAAATTCAAAGAATGCAGGTAAAATTCTGAATGCTTATGTGATACTTTATGAATTGCTTATATTTTTAAAACTTATAACTTGTTATTTATTATTTTATAATTATTATTTATTGGTTCTAGAGCAATTGAAGAATCAAATTTTACTGATGAGATTGAATCTGATGATGAAGCTATATTCACTTTTAGTTGTTCTAAAAAAAACTTTGATATCATTATTCATATCTAACTTTTCAAAATTTTTAAAATATAGGTGGATCTTTGGTCAATAACATTACTCAACATTTGCAAGATTAGTAGACATTGTTGTTGATCGGTAAAGGAATAACTATACTTATTTATTAATGTGATGTTTGATGTTAAGATTTGAAACAAGATCTAAAATATGATGTTTGATTTTATAAATACTAGGTTTAGGAAGAAATGTTGATGGCATCTTTCGTGAAGTTGGTGGTTATTTTGATGATGAACATTGTTTTCATTTTCTAGTTATTTCTAATTTGGTGTAATTTGAACTAATGAACATTGAGTTAGTGTCTATGAATTTGAGTTATGTTGTTTCGTATTTGGTGTATTTTATTTACCTTAAAAAACAATGGAATTACACTAGACAAATGTGTTAGTCTTAATTTTATTTATTACTAGTTAATTTTATTTTAGAATTTTTACATAATTTAATATTCTTTTCTTAACGATTTTCGTAGACACATGCGCGATAATAAATTTATTGATATATAAGTAGTTAAAAATAAATGTTTAACAATCAATTTATTTTTTCTAAAATCATATTTTTAATATTTTTTTACAAAAAAATTATTTTTCTAATTTGAATCGGGTACTGGACGGGGACGGGGATACCCGATACCCAATGGGTACGGGGATGAGATAATAAATTTTAACCCGACGGATATTGGGGAGTCGGGGTCAGGGATTGGAGAGACAATATTCGTCCCTGCCTCGCCCCATTGTCATGTCTAAGCTTTACAAGTATTCTTAACACCACTTCTAGTATCTTCTTAGACTCCCCCTGAATCTAAGAACCCAAGTATTTTTTTTAACACTAAGCTACTCTTGGCTTTCACAAACAAATGTTTGATTGAATACAAGTATTCTTAACACTCAAAGAGTGAATATACAATTAAGCACAAATACAAATTACTTTGCTCTGTAAAGGATAATAACAATGTAAAACTTGTAGTTGTAATAATAGAGTTTCACTTCAAATTTTTCTTGCGCTCTTGTCCTTTCTTTTCTTTGTTTTTCGTCAACTTCTTTCATATGGGGGGGGGGGGGACATCCTTTTTATAGACTTCAGTGATGTATTTGTTGTGGGATTTGCATCGTTATCTTGAAGGGACCATTGTCTCACATAGAGGAATTGATCGACATGTCAAGCTCTAAATGGTGAGGATTTTATCCAAGGTACAGACAATGTCATGTGCTTTTTGTCCACTCTAAAAGCGACCTTCAAGGGAATATTCCACAAAAGCCTTATATTATCTTTTATAATGTTATTTTCTTAAATTCAAATGTTAGCTATTCAAATGTAAGAGAGGCAAATAGAATGTGAACAAAATAGTACATGGTTTCAAGATAGCAAAGGAATTTTCACTAAATGATTTTATTAACAAATAAATATTTAAAGAAGAGACATAGAATCCATTTTTTGATTATGAGTTCTTTTTTGGTTAAACATGCAAGTTCATAGTTTTTAACTTAAATAGAGAATTGTTTAATATTTAATGCAAATCACGATTAAAATTTCATTAAATATATCCATTTAGGTTATAATAATTTTATAATTCATAAGATAATAGAATAACTTTGATAAAATTATTTTTTATTTAATGATCAATTTCTAAATAATTTTGATATTAATAAGAAATAGGGATTGAAAAAGTAAAGTTATGAGAAGAAATAGATTGGAAAGAGTAAGGGTTTAGAAATGTGTAGTAAAATAAATAGACATGAACTCATAAAAGATGAGAATTGAATACACACATGATGAACTACTAAACCTTTGCCAATTTCGATAGGTGTGTTGGTTTTTTGAGGAATTAAATGATTGTGTTTCAACCCCCCTGAAATTGGGAGTCCGTAGTTTTATTTATAGATTTACAATACTAATGGTCGAATTATATGACTTTGACACATGTACAACAATATTCATATATACATTGATTTGATACTAGTAATTGTCTTCATACAACTTCTCTGCAACCGTGTCAACTGATACTTCGATTTGTCGAAAAATACTTTGCTCTTCAGCATTTTCCAATCCCACATGCATGAATGAAGTTATTGAAAATAACAATCTCAATCGAAATAAGTTCTTTTGATTGCATAATCAAGTTTCTCAAATTTTTTTGTCATATTCTGCTTGCTTTTTAAGGGATTCCTCTATTCATCTCTAGGCAAGTACATTGAAATTAATTTGATTTCCATAACTTAATCAAATTGACATAACAGAGGTAACACATACATGATAATTGATTACAAGAGCTAGTAACTGATTAATTCAAGTTGAGGCTATTATCTTAGTGACTTTAGGTCAGTCAGTAATTGATTACACCATATGGTAATCGATTACTACTTATGTTAAAGCCTAAACCCTCTCTGGGTAAGGTTGTAATTGATTGCAACATTTAGTAATAAATTATGCAATGTTTGAAATAGTTTTTAAAAAACAAAAAGGCACTTGCTCTATTTTTAAATACCATTACCTAAACCTAAATCCCCACCTCTCTCTCAGCCCCTTTTTTGAACTCTAAGACAACATACACATCTTTTCTTCTTCCCTAACCCTCTCAACCTATATTTTGTCCTTTACCCTCAATCTCCATCAATGGTGGAAACCAAGAACAAGAGGATAAAGAGCATTGGGCACAAACTAATTGCCCCCAAAATGAAATTAAAGAAGGAAAATGAGCCTATAAAGGGAGGCTCTTCAAACTGATAGAGATAGGGGGAGCAACATGAAGAAGCTTTGGAACATGAAGAAGTTTTTTCTTTTTACATGCCCAACTCTTTGAGTGACATTTATATTGATTGTTGCATCTTAGTCTCTATATTTTCATATGTAAATCATGCATCATCATATAGAGGAAAAAAGATTATTTCTAAAGTTAGAAACTTCTTCAATTCATTAAACTCTATGTTCTAATCGATTACACAAGTGTTTGTAGCTTGGAGAGAGATTCTCGTTTCAGCTTAATCGATTACCAGTTAACCGCAATTAATTACACAGTTCAGTTGAGACCATGTTTGGTTTTTCATGAGTCTCTATAGATGTAAAAAGAGCAAGAAAGCACACTTTTGTATCTAAATATGAAGCTTTTTGAATAAAGAATAGAGAAATCATTTCAGAACTTCAAACAAGATTCACCCATATTGTGAATCACCTTCTTGGTCTTGGAAAAACATTTGAAGATAATGAGCTAAACATCAAAATCCTCATCTATCTTATAAGAACTTGGGAACCAAAGATCACAACGATCAAGGAATCCAAGGACTTAGCATCAATGTCGATGGAAGCTCTCTTCAGAAAATTGCTTGCATATGAACATAAGTTAATTCAACAATTTCATGTAGAAGAAACAAAAAAGAAAAGAAAAGGAATTGCACTCAAAGTTAATTCTTCAAAGGAAGACTACAAAGAAAGCTTTAGTGATGATGGAGATGTAGAGAATTTAAGCTTGATGGTGAAGAAGTTTGGAAAGTTTCTCAAAAGATTCAAAGGCAGAAAATTCTCTAAACCTTCAAAGAAGATAGAAAGCAACAACAATACCTTTATATGCTTTGAATGAGAAAAGCAAGGTCACATCAAATCTGAATGTCCTATCTACATTAGCAAACAACTTGCTAAAAAGAAAGGAAAGAAGGATAGAAAACAGAAAAAGGCCTACATAGCTTGGGAAAACAATGCATTCACATCCCTCGACTCTTCTAGTGAAGAAGATGTTGCAAATATGTGCTTGATGGCGGATTCAATGGATGATTCTTCAACCATTGAAGAAATTGAGGTAAATTTTAAATTTGAAGAAGTTTTGGAAGCAATTAATGAAATGCATGATGAAGCGCAAAGGCTTGCTATTTCAAACAATAAGCTGAGAAGCGATCTAAAACTGCAAATCACTAAATTGGCTTCGATACAAAGTGAACTGGATAAATTGAGACAAGAAAATGAAAAACTTGTTTCAAGCTATAAAGCCTCTGGTTGTGTTTGTGCATCTACTAGTCTTAATATGAATGATTACAAATCTTTGCAAATTTAGTTTGGAAAGTTAAAAAAGGATCACTATGAAGAATGTATGAAGTTGTAAATTGAGCTTTACTATCTTAAAGATCTATTTAGAAAATTGAACAAAAGAAAAAGTGATTTTGGTCACTTCCTCAGTGTGTTAAAGCATACTACCGATAGGACTGGATTGAGGTATACCAAGCAAACTACCTCTTCTAAGAAAACCGAGTTTGCATCCTTCCAAAAGGTGAACCCAAGCAAAGTCTCCAAAAAGAAAACCATAGTGCATTCTAAGCCTAAAGCAAAGACTTGTCATTATTGCATGAAAAGAGGACACATATCTTAAAAATGCTATGTTAGGAGATTTGACGTACCTAGAGGTAAATGTGTTTGGATTCCTAAAGATTTAATTGTGGAAATTAACCCCATTGGACCCAACCTCAATTGGGTACCACCTCTCTCTAATTGATTTTATCTTGCATGTGTGCCTAAAAGCAAGGGACTCACTATGGTTCTTGGATAGTGGTTGTTCTAGGCACATGACGGGTGACAAGTCCAAACTTACTGACTTTGTGTCAAAGGAAGAAGGATATGTCATTTTCGGAGACAACAATAAGGGAAGAATTTTGGGAGAAGGAAACATTGGAAATTAGCACAAGACACAAATAAAAAAATGTTCTATATGTTAATGGACTTAAGCACAATCTCTTGAGCATTAGTCAACTATGTGACAAAGGCATCAAAATTGAATTCAACAAGAATTGGTGTCTCATTTGTGAAGCTATTTTTGGTGAGGCTGTTCACATAGGTAAAAGAATAGGTAATATCTACATGTTGAATATTGAACATGCATTATTTCATGAACTTAGTTGCTTGGTAAGTAAGATTGATGATTCTTGGTTATGGCATCGTTGGGTTGCGCATATAAACATGCATCATCTCAATCATCTAGTTAAAAATGACTTAGTAATTGATATTCCAAAACTCAAGTTTGAGAAAAATAAATTGTGTAGAGCATGTCAAAATGGGAAACAAGTTAAAAATTCTTTTCAAAGTAAAAACGTTGTTTCTACTTCAAAACTCCTTAAACTATTTCATATAGATTTATTTGGACCTTCAAGAACTGTGAGTTTAGGTGGCAACTACTATGGCTTAGTAGTTGAAGATGATTATTCAAGGTTCACTTGGACTTTATTTTTTAAAACAAAAAATGAAGCATTTAATGCTTTTCGCAAACTTGCCAAAGTTATTCAAAATTGTAGAAGCAAGCTTCATGATGAATGAAGATGATTCAAAGAGTTTTGATGATAACAAAGATGATGACAAAAAGCTCAAAAGTCAAGAACACTTCATGATAACAAAGATGATGATCTCAAGAATCAAAGAATGAGTTCAAGATTGAATCAAGAACACTTCAAGGTTCAAGAGGAAATTTGATTTCAAGAATCAATAATCAAGTTTCAAGATTCAAGTTCCAAGAATCAAGATCAAGATTCAAGACTAAAGATTCAAGAATCAAGAGAAGACTCAATCAAGATAAGTATTAAAAAGTTTTTTCAAAAACTGAGTAGCACATGAATTTTTCTCAAAAACTTTTTACCAAAGAGTTTTTACTCTCTGGTAATCGATTACCAACCAGATTATTGTAATCGATTACCAGTAGCAAAATGTTTTTCAAAAAGCTTTCAACTGAATTTACAACGTTCCAATTGATTTCAAAATGTTGTAATCGATTACAATGATTTGGTAATCGATTACCAGTGTGTTTGAACGTTAGAATTCAAATTTAATTGTAAAGAGTCACATCCTTTCACAAAAAAGCTTTGTGTAATTGATTACACTGATTTGGTAATCGATTACCAGTGATAGTTTATGAACAAAATCAAAAGATGTAACTCTTCCAATAGTTTTCAAGTTTTTCTAAAAGTTATAACTTTTCCAAATGGTTTTTAAGTTTTTCTAAAGGTTATAACTCTTCTAATGATCTCTTGACTAGACTTGAAGAGTCTATAAAAGCAAGGCTTTGATTTGCATTTTATTCATTCATTTCTTTAGACAACAAACTTTTGCTAATTGATTTCTGAATCTCTTTGAACTCCTTCTTCTTCTTCCTCTGCTAAAAGCTTTCTAAAGTTTTCTGGTTTTCCAAACCTTGAAAACAAAACTTGTGGTATTCATCTTTTTCATTCATTTCTCCCTTTGCCAAAAAGAATTTGCCAAGGACTAACCGCCTGAATTCTTTTTGTGTCTTTTTTCTCCATTTTCCAAAAGCACGAAGGACTAACCGCCTGAATTCTTTTGTGTCTCCCTTCTCCCTTGTCAAAGAATTCAAAATGACACAGTATGAGAATTCTTTTGATTCTTCCCTTTCCCATATACAAAAGATTTCAAAGGACTAACTGCCTGAGAATTCTTTTGTATCTCCATTCATAAAGTTTCAAAGGTTTAATCGCCTGAGAACTTTGTCTTAACACAGTGGAGGGTACATCCTTTGTGGTACAAGTAGAGGGTACATCTACTTGGGTTGTTGACTGAGAACAAGAGAGGGTACATCTCTTGTGGATCAGTTCTAGTGGAGGGTACATCCACTAGGTTGTTCAAAGAGAACAAGGGAGGGTACATCCCTTGTGGATCTTTTCTTGTAAAAGGATTTTTATAAGGTTGAAAAGAAATCTCAAGGACCGCAGGTCGCTTGGGGATTGGATGTAGGCACGGGTTGTTGCCGAACTAGTATAAAAACTCTTGTGTGTTTGTCTCCTTCTTCCCTACTCTTTTAATTTCCGCTGTGCACTTTAATTCCTGCTTTTACTTTTGGTTAAGTTTCTTTTCTATTCTTCATTTACTTAACAACATAGTAAAATCCTTAGAAGAGTAAATTTTTAATTAGTAAAGGTTTAGGAATAATTAATTCAACCCCCCTTCTTAATTATTCTGAGGCCACTTGATCCAACAAAAATGAGAAAGGTCTTAATATTGTTTCAATTAGAAGTGATCATGGAGGTGAATTTCAAAATGAGTATTTTGAAAAGTTTTGTGATGAATGAAATTAACCACAATTTTTCCACCCCAAGAACACCTCAACAAAATGTTATTGTGGAAAGGAAAAATAGATCCCTTAAAGAAGGAGCCAAAACTCTTCTAAATGAAAGAAAGTTACCAAAGTACTTTTGGGTTGATGCTGTGAGTACTATTTGTTATACTTTAAACAAAGTACTTATATGACATATTCTAAAAAAAACCTCTTATGAACTTTATAAAGGAAGAAAACCAAATATATCTCACTTAAGGGTCTTTGGTTGTAAATGCTTTGTTTTAAATAATGGTAAAGAATCTCTTGGAAAATTTGATGCAAAAGCCGATGAAGCTATTTTTCTTGGTTATTCATTGCAAAGCAAAGCATATAGAGTGTTTAATAGGAGAACTTTATGTGTGGAAGAATCTGTACATGTTGTGTGTGATGAAATTAATTGTATTGTTCAAGAAAATTCTTTGGAAGATAAAGATGCAAGTTTTCAGGATAAGGATATTGTTCTTGAAGATGAAACCAAAGTTGAAGAGATTGAACAAAGCAAAGAAATCACTACCACACCTCCTAAAGACCTCCCAAGAGAATGGAAAACTCAAAAAGACCTCTCCTTGGACAACATTATTGGTGAAATATCAAAGGGAGTTTCTACTCACACTAGACTCAGGATTTAATGCAATAACATGGCTTTTGTTTCTCAGATTGAACCAAGAAACGTAGATGAAGCTTTTTATGATGAGAAATTATTGTTGGCTATGCATGAAGAGTAAAACCAGTTTAAAAGGAATTAAATGTGGGACTTAGTTCCTAAACCTGCCTCTTACAATTCAATCAAAATAAAATGGGTGTTTCAAAACAAACTTGATGAATCAGGCATCATAGTAAGGAACAAGGCTAGATTGGTTGCAAAAGGATACAACCAAGAGGAAGGCATTGGCTATGATGAAACCTATGCACCTGTTGCAAGGTTAGAAGCCATTAGGCTGCTGCTTGCTTTTGCATGTATTATGGATTCATGTTATTCCTAATGGATGTGAAGAGTGTTTTTCTCAATGGATACATTGAAGGAGAAATATATGTAGACCAGCCTCCAGGTTTTGTAGGCTTCGTACATTCTAATCATTTTTACAAGCTAAAAAAGGTTTTGTATAGTTTGAAACAAGTACCTAGATCTTGGCAAGAAAGATTGAGCAATTTGTTAATTGAGCAACCTTTTGTAAGAGGTCAAGCTGACAAAACATTGTTTATCAAGAGATCAAACAATGAGCTGCTAGTTGTGCAAATTGTTGATGATATAATTTTTGGTGCTACTAATGAAACTTTGTGTAAGGAATTTTCTAGTTCGATGCAGAAAGAATTTGAGATGTCTATGATAGGAGAGTTGAACTTCTTCCTTGGAATTCAAGTCAAGCAAATGAAACATGGAACCTTTCTATGTCAGACAAAATATTGTACAAAACTAATTAAGAAATTCAACATGGAAAAGTGCAAAGAAGAATCAACACCAATGGCAAAATCAAATTATCTTGACATAGATGAAAAAGGTAAATCAGTGGATAAGTCAAGGTATAAAGGTATGATTGGTTCACTTCTTTACTTAACTGCAACTAGACCAGATATTATACTCAATGTTTGCTTCTGTTCAAGATATCAAGCTAGACCTATGGAATCTCACTTAATAGCTGTTAAAATGATCATTAAGTACCTTAAGGGCACACCCAATGTTGGTTTGTGGTATCCCAAAGGTACCTCCTTAAATCTAATTGGCTTTTCAGACTCTGACTTTGTAGGGTGCAAGCTAGATAAGAAAAACACAAGTGGGGCATGCCATCTCTTAGGTAGCTCTTTTGTATCTTCCAATGATGATATCGACAATAAAGTTCCACTGCAAGCACCTCCATCACCCATCCACCTTGATTGCTTCGTTCATCAAGGACCACCCGCCATTGACCCCAACCTCTTCGAAGAAGACATTGCATGGTTACGATTTGATGTGGCCTTTCTCTCTAAGAATGCTTACAACATTCAAAGGAGATTGGACGTAGAATTCTGGCCTTCAACTGATTGGACGCAACTGCCCCTGGACGTTGAGGAGGAGATTGTCACATTCCCTCCATCCATACACAAAGACCCTGAAGCTACACCATCTTTTGTTGCATTGGATCAATCTATAGGGATTGAAGTCCTTCCTCCACCAACTTGTAAGTGTCTTCACCCTAAGATATTCAAGCCTACATTCCCAATGACCCTGCGCAAAAGTGTGTACAAGATTCCATATAGGGCTTGTAGATAAGTATTACACTATGATCAAGATATCATTAGATGGTGTAGGAAGATTGATGCTCAACAAATTGACCCATCTTCTAATGACTTTCTGCCACCATTCCTACTTCCAAAGAATATCCAACTCTTTACTCCCATGTCCCAATTCGTTCCTTTAGTCTATGGCCATCAAGCCATTCCATTGATTAAGGATGACATTTTCAATGCTGGGATGATTCTGATGCAGCGTGGCCTAACTAACCATCAAATTCATGCCAGACAGGGTTGCTCTAAGGTTGCCTCTATTGGACCTCCGAAAAAAAGAAAGGAAATGTGCCTCATCATACCAAACCAATGCCTCATCCTGGTCCTAAAGACAACATAGCCCTGCGTCCAATTCCCTATGCTTGGGGCAGGTACTTTACTAGGGATGCAACAACCAAGACTGTCTCTTTGAAGCCTAATGTTGAGTTCGACCAGAATGACGTCATGCTCTTTTACTTTAAAGACATGTATGAAAACTCACGTCTTGCATCCACTTCAGAGTCCAACAAGGAAGACACATCCAACCACATGCGTATGGTGCAGATCTTGCATCCAACAAAGATCTACAAATTCAATGATTGGCAAATGTGCTTCCTGAGGCAGGAGGAAGATAATGAGTTTTACTAGCAACTCATTCATGAAACCCCTCCAATTCGCACTCACTTTATTTTCAACCTACACCGTTATCCTAAAGCAGCAATAGGAAGAGTCATTGGCACAGCCTGCGCACACCATCCTAAACTTCAAGAGTGCCTTTTCTCTTCTGATCAGAACCATTGGGTTCCAGGACAAGGCATGGCTTCTGAACTTAAATGCAAGTAGGACAAGCCCAACTGGCAACTCATGGATATACAAAAAGAGGTCGGAGTCAAGCAACAACAAGAGAAGCTCAAATCTAAGGAGTTGTTCAATAACCTTGATGCTCATCTTAGACCACAAGTTGATGTTGTTGAACCTCTGATGGTTGAAGTTTCTTCTTAGCCCATACCGGATGATGCACTTACCACTATCATCACTTCCAGTACTCCAATGAAAATCACTCCCTTGACTGTCGTTGCTCCAAGTGGTGTGTCTAAAGAGAGGATCCAAGAAATATTGTGCCTTCAGCAAGCCAGCCTGCAAGAAACAATGGAGAAAAAGTTCCTTGTTGAACGCATGAAGACTAATATGATGATTAATAGTACTTTGAAAGCTTCCCTAAAATCCTTCAATGATTTTGTGTTGTTTAGTATGACATGCTCATGCAACAGAGGTTGCGTCCCACAATCAAACCACCTCCACCACCTCCAACTACAGTTCTTGAACCTGCATCCACTACAAATCATGTGCCTACGCCTCTACCTTCACCACTCAAGTCACCACCATCAAACCTTCCTCCTCCACGTGCTAAGAGTTGATCATCACTTCCTTTTTTTCTCTTCAAACCCATGTCTTTTGATAATGACAAAGAGGGTTTAGCCAATCTGCCTCGCTAAACGAGTCATCAACAGCTTTTACCTTCTCTTTTTTGGCCTAAAACGGAGTTGGATTCAACATTAGGTCACAAAATTGGAGTTTCTACTCTATGAAATCACACAATAAAGAAAATATGTACAATTTCTACAAAAAGAACCATAAATTGGAGGCATGTTGCTATCTTCTTGCAAATTTTCAATACCAAACTAACTCATGAATAACAACTAACAAACTCCCCCAAATTTACAGTTTTGCTTGTCCTCAAGCAAAGGAATAACAATTTACTTGTCCTCAAGTGACATGAATCAACAGTGGTTAGCCAAAATTGTGTTTGTTTCAAATGTTTCAATCACATGAATAGAGAAAGCTAGCAATGCTTCAACCAACAACCTTTCACAATGATATGCAGTATTTCAGAGATATGAACATGTCTATTAAGCAGTACAAATGAAATAAACTAGCAAGCATGACAGGTATCAAGGAAGGTTAACCAAGCTTAATCCTCACGACCACTGTTTCTCTTATATGCACAAGTGTTTAAGGTAGTTCTTCAAATAAGCAACCAACACAAGTCTCAACTTTTGCAATTCATCTCATTCCATACAATCACAAACACACAAAATGAATCTGAAGGACTTTCTTGGCCTGTAATGAGGCTAGGCTACAAACAATTAATGGTTTTTCAAGGATTCAAAACTTAGGTTCTAGGAGAGCATTCATCCTTAGATCACCTTTTTCTTTAATTCCCAGCTTCTATTGGCATGCCACAAGCATAATAGAATTCAGCTCAAGCAATAGCATACAAAGTTTCACTTATTCTTGAAATTTTCATCTTTCTCTTTATATATATATATATATATTATTTTTAGAAGCTTATGATTACTGCTACTATATATGGTTTTCTGTGGCTGTTGCTTTCCTTCATGCAATCAAAATCACCCAAACACATTCCCCCAAATTTGGGACAAATTTGTCTTAAACCATAATGCTCTCCTATAACCTAAGGAAAGGTAAACGGAGATCAAATTGCATTTAGGCTTAGGGTTCATGAACTCATTCAATTATATTTAGGCTCAAAATGGGTGCAAGGGTTTAATCATTCATGAACAAGGTAAGGCCTAAGTGGCTAAATCAGATCAATCATGGCCTTCATCATTTCCAAATCATGCATTCATTCTGCATTCAGAGATTCATGCAAAAATCAGTACTAAATGCTAGTCGTTCTCTCACAATTTAGATTCACACATCTCATTGGGTTATAGCAAATGATTACCTTCGTTATTTACCTGTCAAACAAACTAACATTTTCACTCACGCCCCTAATTTCATGTTTTTTCTCTTCTAACTCCCGCATACTTATTCAAGGAAAATGATCTAGAATCACAAATCACTCAATTCATGCAATCAATTCAATTCAAACCAATCAACAAACACCAGAAATTAAAACCAAAAAATGTTTCAAAAACCACTGTGCATAATCCAAAAACAGTAAATTGTTCAAAAAGTTGTAAAATGTGCTAAGTAAATAAATAACTACACTAGAATTTAAAAACTGTCTAAGGAGCCGAAAAATAAAATGGAATCCTGTCATCAATCATCCTGGGCTGGTGCTGGGTCATCATGAGGTGTAGTGGGGGCATCCTGAGCTGGCATCAAAGTGTCCTGTGTTGGAGTGGGCCAAGGATCCTAGGTGCCCTACGCTGAAGCGACATCCGCTACATAGTCTGTATCAACGCTGGTCTCTACTGCGCCATCCTCATCAGTGACCTCTATGGGCGTGGCCGCAGGTGTGTCATCTGACGTCTCCTCCGCCTCTGCCTCTGGCTGCGACTGCTGGGCTGTAGGAGTCTCACCTCCCCCAGAAAAAGAAGACTAGACTCTTGGCCAGGCCACCTGGGCCATAAAGGCCTCCATGCTGATGATGGGCCTCTATTGAGCTAGGTTATGGATACTCTGCATCACCAAGCATAAGCCGTGGTAGAGGCTCTGCAGCATTAGCACTATCACATCTATGCTCGAAGTGGAGGGGCTGGAGGGTGCTGGAGGAGGAACTGGTGCTGGTGCAGGTGCTAGAGTGGGAGCAGGGGCAAAAGTAGAAGTATCTGAAGGACCTTGAGCCCTGGCCTTGCGGGACCCAGGAAATTTGATCATTGGATCCTTTGGGTTCCAACAATTCTTCCTGAAGTAGGCCAAGTTAATGGTTGGACTCAGGGACTCAAAGGTGAGGGAATCAGGGACAACTCCTCTGGCGATGCATAAGGCTGTGATGAGTGCAGGAAATCTGAGCCGAGAGGAGTTGGACTGGGCCATCTGTGATATCTGTCTAGAAATGATATAGCTCACGTCCATGTCCATCTTCATCACTAGAGCATAGACTAACCTCGCCCTATCCATGTTCAGATCAGACGTGTGAGAAGTAGGGGCGAGGTTAGAATAAGATAAGACGCTCCAGGTCTGAGCCAATGTGGTAAGGTCCTTCCTCAGGAGCTTCTAGGGGGCTCCCTCAACATTAAGCACAAATCCCCGCCCTGGAATGCACAATTTGGCGGCGAGCTCCTGAGGGTCTGGTTGAGTGTGACAGAATCAAGAGTATGTAGAATATTGCTCCCTTGGCTCCAAAACCACGGGGGTCTCTAGAAACTCGTTCAATATCACAACATCGAACTTAATCAGCTTGCCCCACACTCTGCACTGTCTAGGGGACTTTTCTTCTGGATCAAAGACATTAGCATATAATTCCTTGACCAGGGCCACATCAATGTGGTTATCTAGCTGCCTAGTCAAGACCCGGTGCCACCTACACCGCTCGAGCTCCTGTCGGAACTCGTCGTACTGAGTAACCTGTAGCTCAACATTCCTCTCTGGAAGGATGTTTCTGGCATGGATATTCTGCTCATATCTCTCCCAAGCGACCTCAGAAACGAACCGTGAGGTGTCATAGGGTTCCTGAGGTCGAAAGGTGGAAGCTCTTCTCTTTCCAGAGGCCATCTACACTAAAACAAGCATAAGAATGAAGTTAGACAAGGTTTATTGAAAACAGATAATAGAAAAACAAAACAGGAAAAAGAGTTGGGCACTTAGTGAGATTGGCTCGCTTAACGCGCCTTCAGAAAATAACATGCATGCGCTTAGCGCGCAGGGCACGCTTAGCGCGACAATAGAAAAACATAGACTCTGGCTAAGCGAGACACCCTCGCTTAGCTGAAAATACACTATGGCTAAGCGAGCATGGCTCGTTAAGCCTTATTCTCTAATAGAGAGCTAATTGCGCTTAGCAAGCATGGCTCACTTAGCGCGACACACTACACCGACTTAGCACCAGTGGGCGCTTAGCGGGACTGACTATTGCCACATTAATGGCTTAGCGAGACAGGCTCACTAAGTCCTATTCTAAGACAGAGAGGTAATTGTGCTTAGCGAGCATGGCTCTCTTAGTGCATGCACAAAAGCCTACAGAACTAAATTACCTTGGGCTTAGCGAGACAAACTCGCTTAGCCCAAGCTTATTCACAACTGAGGCATGCTGGGCTTAGCGAGCGTGGCTTGCTTAGCCGCATCCAGAATACCAAATGCCTCTAAGTCACAGTACTAACTAAGTGTACTCGCTAAGCGCAGCATGCTGGCTTAGCGAGTTCATGCGAACTTAGAAATTAAAAACTGCAAAAAACATCGCGGCATGCTGGCTTAGCGAGTTCATGCTGCCTCAACTCCCTAGCCACTATTCAGGCATAGGAAGCCTGAAGCTTAGCCCTACAAAAAACCTACATTATGTCTTAAACTAAAGCCCTAACAACATACTAACTAAACAAATAATTGCAAATCAACAACAACATCACAACATCAAATCACAGAAAAACTCATAAGTCTTCTACCCTAGGGTTCATAACTTAAATTAAACATAAAGTAAAGGAGACTTACTTGGATTACAAAGGTGAGTGAAATAAAGGCAAGAAGAAAAGAAAGATGAGCACGGTGCAAGATTATGCAAATGATTGCAAACTGATAGTGTGCAATTATAGGAGGATGCAAAGGTAACTGCCCTAAGGCAGTTATGTTTTAGTTTTGGTAGTTTCGATCTGCTCGCTAAGCGCGAGTGACTCGCTAAGCGAGCACTCAGTGACGTTTGAATTTTCAAATTTTAAACTCATACACTTAGCGAGACTAACTCGCTTAGCCCAATTCGAAAAAAATAAGAAACCCAAGAGGTTTTTGGGCTTAGCGCGTAGGTGCGCGCTTAGCAAGTTATGCAGCATTGATTGGTCAGCAACTTCCGCTAAGCGGGACATGGCTCGCTCAACGGATTAATTGTCTTTTGATGCAGTAGTGGGGTTGTGCTTAGCAAGATAGTCCCGCTTAGTGCTATTGCCATTCCAGAGAAGGATTTGGGCTTAGCGGGATAACCCACTTAGCCCAATTATCATGAAGGTCCAGGCAGAGAGCCTTTTGCGCTTAGCGCATAGGCGCGCTTAGCGAGAGACTACGTCATACTCAGTTGTTGGATCAAGTGGCCTCAGAATAATTACGAAGGGGGGGTTGAATTAATTATTCCTAAACCTTTACTAAATAAAAATTTACTCTTCTTAGGCTTTTACTATGTTGTTAAATAAATGAAGAATAAAAAGAAACTTAACCAAAAGTAAAAGCGAGAATTAAAGTGCACAGCGGAAATTAAAAGAGTAGGGAAGAAGGAGACAAACACACAAGAGTTTTTAACTGGTTCGGCAACAACCCGTGCCTACATCCAATCCCCAAACGACCTGCGGTCCTTGAGATTTCTTTTCAACCTTGTAAAATTCCTTTACAAGCAAAGATCCACAAGGGATGTACCCTCCCTTGTTCTCTTTGAACAACCTAGTGGATGTACCCTCCACTAGAACTGATCCACAAGAGATGTACCCTCTCTTGTTCTCAGTCAACAACCCAAGTAGATGTACCCCCTCTACTTGTACCACAAAGGATGTACCCTCCAATGTGTTAAGACAAAGTTCTCAGGCGGTTAAACCTTTGAAACTTTGTGAATGGGGATACAAAAGAATTCTCAGGCGGTTAGTCCTTTGAAATCTTTTGTATACGGGAAAGGGAAGAATCAAAAGAATCTCAGACTGTGTCATTTTAAATTCTTTGACAAGGGAGAAGGGAGACGCAAAATAATTCAGGAGGTTAGTCCTTCGTTCTTTTGGAAAAGGGAGAAGAGAGACACAAAAAGAATACAGGCGATTAGTCCTTGTCGAATTCTTTTTGGCAAAGGGAGAAGGGAATGAAAAAGATGAATAACACAAGTTTTGTTTTCAAGGTTTGGAAAACCAGAATACTTTAGAAAGCTTTAGGCAAAGGAAGAAGAGGAAGGAGTTCAAAGAGATTCAGAATTCAATTGGCAAAAGTTTGTTGTCTAAAGAATGAATTAATAAAATGCAAATCAAAGCCTTGCTTTTATAGACTCTTCAAGTCTAGTCAAGAGACCATTAGAAGAGTTATAACCTTTAGAAAAACTTAAAAACCATTTGGAAAAGTTATAACTTTTAGAAAAACTTGAAAACTATTGGAAGAGTTACATCTTTTGATTTTGTTCAGAAACTATCACTGGTAATCGATTACCAAATCAGTGTAATCGATTACACAAAGCTTTTTTGTGAAAGGATGTGACTCTTCACAATTAAATTTGAATTTCAATGTTCAAACACACTGGTAATCGATTACCAAATACTTGTAATCGATTACAGTATTTTGAAATTAATTGGAACGTTGTAAATTCAGTTTGAAAGTTTTTTGAAAACCATTTTGCTTCTGGTAATCGATTACAATAATCTGGTAATCGATTACCAGAGAGTAAAATCTCTTTGGTAAAAGGTTTTGAGAAAAATTCATGTGCTACTCAGTTTTTGAAAAAACTTTTTAATACTTATCTTGATTGAGTCTTCTCTTGATTCTTGAATCTTAAGTCTTGAATCTTGATCTTGATTCTTGGAACTTGAATCTTGAAACTTGATTCTTGAATTCAACTTTCCTCTTGATCTTTGAAGTGTACTTGATTCAATCTTGAACTCATTCTTTGATTCTTGAGATCATCATCTTTGTTATCATGAAGTGTTCTTGACTTTTGAGCTTTTTGTCATCATCTTTGTTATCATCAAAACTCTTTGAATCAATCTTGATTCATCATGAAGCTTGCTTCTACATCAGCGAGCTACCTCACTTAGCCCTATTCTACTAAATGCACAACCCGAGAGATTTTTGGGCTTAGCGTGATTGTCTCACTTAGGGAGACCCCAGCAGCCAATGGATGGGGGTTGGCACGCTTAGCGAGAGATGCTACTTGCTCAGCGCATAGGTTATGGCTCGCTTAGCGCATGGGGCACGCTGAGCGAGTTGGATGACTGAAAATTTTATAAGTTCTTTCCTCATCCCATACTTCAGAGAAGCTTTTGGCTAACCCCTTTATCATACAAAATGTGCTTAACACCTTACTCTAGCAATCTCAAATGAGTCCAAACCTAACTACAGGCATTGATTAATAGAAAAATGATTGAGAAAATTAAGAAAAAACTGGGTTGCCTCTTAGTAAGCGCTTCTTTAACGTCACTAGCTTGGCGTATGTTACCTCTAGGGGTCTTGCAACACCTTAGCCCTGGCCACCAGAGCTGTCTCATTCTCAATCTTCTCCATCTTGGAACAAACATTTTGGTCATTTGCATGTTTCACTGCATCAAATAAATTGAAAGTAACCTTCTGATCATCTACACTCATCTGAAGGTTACCCTTTCCCATATCAACCACACAATTGGATGTCAACATGAATGGAAGGCCTAGAATCAATGGAATTTAGGCGTCCTCTTCAATGCCCATAATCACAAAATCTGCAGGGAAAGTAAAGTGACGCACTTTGACCAATACATCCTCCACTATACCATATGGCCTTGTGATTGAGCGATCTGCTAGCTGGAGTGTCATTCTTATTGGTAGGATTTCCAACTCCCCGTTCCTTCTACACATGGATAGGGGCATCAAATTTATGCTAGCCCCTAAATCGATAAGCGCTTTTCCAACTGACATGGCACCAATTGAGCAAGGAATGGTAACATTCCCTGAATCCTTATATTTTGGTGGAAGTATCCTCTGGATGACAACAATATAATTGCCTTCCACAACAATGTTTTCACTGTGGATGTATTTGCCCTTCTTGGTCAGTAGATCTTTGAGAAATTTGGAGTAGAGTGGCATCTATTGCAAGGCTTCTCCAAAAGGAATAGTGATCTCCAATTTCTTGAAAATATTAAGGAAACGCAGCAAAGTGTTGTTCCTTGTCCTTCTTAGACAACACCAAAGGATATGGTGCTTCCTTTTCTGAATTGGGGACAACCTCCTTCTTCTTCTCCCTCGCCAGCTCACTCTTAGTCTTTTTCTCTCCATTCTTTCTTCTTTCATCCCCCTCATTGTGTCTCTTTTTTTGCATTTTTCTCATTTTCTTTTTCCTCATCTTCATTTATTTTCTCTTCTCCATCTAATCTCCTTCTTTTTCTCTTTCTCCCTCAGCTCCTAACTCCTTCTCCTCACTAATCCTACTCTCATTCTCCACAACAATCTCTCTTTTACTTCTGGTCATAACAGCCTTGCATTCTTCCTTAGGATTTTTCTCAGTGTTAGCTCCAAAACCTCCAGAAGAACTCTTGGTTATTTGCTTGGCCAATTGTCCCACTTGGATCTCCAGGTTCTTGATGGCTGACTCAGTGCTCTTATAATTAGACATTGAGACCTGTATAAACTGAGACAAAGTTTCTTCTAGCTTGGTGGTCCTCTCATACAAGTTAGGCCCTTGATTAGGAGGTCTGTTGGAAGGTCCTCCTTGATCTTTGTTGAATTGATTCCCTTGATGTGACCTCCATCCTTGCCCTTGATTTTGATTGAAATTCCCTCCTTGCTGGTAACCTGAAAAACTGCCAAAATGAAATCCTTGTCTATTTTGATTCCCCATGTAGTTTACCTCTTTGGATGAATCATCTTGGGGTATACAACAGCCGGATTCATGAGCTCATCCATAAATACTACAGCCTCCAACATGCATAACAGCTGAATGAGAAGGTTGAGCTACTTGTAACTGTGTTGGCAATTTGCTGAGTGTTTCTGTAAGTGATTCTAGCTGCTTGGTTAACAGCTTATTCTGTGCCAACAATGCGGCTCGTGAAGAGAGTTCCAACAGGTTTCATTTGGTGGGTATATGTGTTCTATCATGCAAAATAGCATGATCACTAGCAGCCATGTTCTCAATGGGCTCCATTGCTTCCTCTGGATTTTTTTAACTTAATCTTTCCTCCAGCAGAAGCATCTAACAATTGCTTGGACTGTGGTCTCAAACCATCAATAAAGATATTCAACTGGATAGGCTCTGTGAATCCATGAGTTGGTGTCTTCCGCAGCAAGCTACAGAATCGTTCTAGTGCTTCACTCAAAGACTCGTCCAGAAACTGATGGAATGAAGAAATGGTCGCTTTGCCGTTATCTGTTTTTTATTTAGGGAAGTATTTCTTTAGAAATTGTTCTACTACTTCCTCCCATGTCTTCAAGTTGTTCCCCTTGAAAGAATGCAACCATTTCTTTGCTTCACCAGCTAAAGAGAATGAAAACAAGCTCAGCCTTATTGCATCTTCCGGCACCCTTGCGATCTTCACTATATTGCAGATTTCTATGTAAGTTGCAAGGTGTGCATAAGGGTCTTCATTGGGCAGACCATGAAAGAGATTTCCTTGAATCAGCTGAATCAAGGAATATGGATAGGAAATATTATGTGCTTGGACTTCCGGTCGCGCAATACTTATGAAAAATTACGGCACGATAGAGCTGGAGTAGTCCTCAAGAGTAACCCTCTGTGGCTGCTCATCCGCCATGATATGAGCTTCGGATACAGCAACTTCAGATTCCCTTAAGTTTGCTGGAAATGATGAAGATGATTTGGATTAAAGAGTTCTCTCGATGCTTGGATTGACTATTCTGTCCTGCAAAGCCTTTCTCATTCTTTCTGTGTTGTTTCTCCTGCAAGTAGCTTCAATCTCCAAATCTAGTGGAGCTAAATCCCCTGCTGAAGAATTACCTCGCATACAAGAAGCAACTAAACAGAGCAGCAGTTAACCAAGTCAAGAGAAAAAAATTGAATTCTAACTATTCACAAAAATTAATCAAAGAATAAAGAATAAATGTTTCCAAACTGAATTATACTATCTAAGTGGAAAAAAAAAATTCCCCAGTAACGACGCCTAAAACTTGTTGATTGCTTACAGCAAGTGTACCGATTCGTACAAGTAGTATAAAACGTTAACACCGAGTATCGTATCCACAGGGAATTTGTTTCACCTAGACTATGTATATTCAATATGTAAACACTTATAAGGTTTGAAATAAAGCAAATATTAAGTTCTGCACTATTAAACTATTTGAACAAAAATAAAATATTTAAAGCTATAAAAAGTGACAACTATCAAATTAAAAGCATTGGGGAGTGTCCTACTGAATTTCTCTTGTTGAATAAAATGTGTTTTTTCTCTATTTAACGTTATTCTAGTGTTCTTACATTGAGAAATTACTTAAACCATGACTCCTACCATGAATGAGCCTAACTCTCTTTAGCCTTTGTTCTTGATTCCTCAACAAACTTGTTCTAAAAGAGTTGCACTAAGCCAACAGTGTAAAACAGACTAGATCATTGCACTCCATTCCTAGACATACAGATTCCTAGCTTGCTCTATCAAGTTCTAAGGTTTTAAAGTATTTTCCAATACTAAAAAACCCTAACTACACATACAAATGGGTGATCAAGCCACAAGCATATAAAATAAGCATAGAAAGAAACAAAAAACACAGAGAAATAACATTAAATAGATAGTAAGAGTATTACATCAAGAGGTTCAGTAGTAACTCCCCAACAAGCAGGCTTAGCCTTCCATTACAAGCAAAGCTTCAAAATACAAGAAGAAAACTATTTTTGGTGAAATAAATATGGAAGAAAATGGTGGAGAATGTCTTCTCCAGCCTCTCAACCCTAAATCTCTCTGTTTTTCACGGAGACAAGCTCTCTTTGCTGCTCAATGTCCATTTTTTTTTCAATTCCGCCAACCTCAGTGCTTTAAAGGCTCTTGGACTCTTCAACTTTCAAAGGCTCGCTCGCGAGAACGAGAGTAAGTGAAAATCCGTTAAGCGAGCATGGGCGCGCTAAGCGCGAGAAGAGACAAAGTCCTCACTGGGCGGGCTGGCTGCACATTGGGCGGGCAGATCTTTGACTTATCCTCTTCTAGGGTTTCTCATCCATTAAGCGAGCTGGATGCCTCGCTAAGCGGATGCATCCCGCTTAGTCAATCTGCCTCGCTAAGCGAGTCATCAGCAGCTTTTACCTTCTCTTCTTTGGCCTGAAACGGAGTTGGATTCAACATTAGGTCACAAAATTGGAGTTTCTACGCTATAAAACCACACAATAAAGAAAATATGTACAATTTCTACAAAAAGAACCATAAGTTGGAGGCACATTGCTATCTCCTTGCAAATTTTCAATACCAAACTAACTCATGAATAGCAACTAACAAGGGAGAAAGTAGAATAAGAATTTTTTTCTTTACACACTTGTAACAATACACCTTTTAATAAAACAAGTGTTATGGTGGTCACATATATGTGTCTTTCATGTTTTACATTTTCATACTCATATATGCTTTGATGCATGCTCTATTTAATACATATTCTCTAAGATATCTTTATACTCTGAAAATTAACAAGTTTGTTGATTGTCAATGATATATTCCTAAGATACACAAACCAAGAGTAAGTGGTGCATAATAATACATCCTAATTGCTCTGATACTCTGATCTTAATCTCCTTTTCTTATCTTTTAAGTATTAAAACTTATATTGTTTGTCATCATAAAAAAGAAGGAGATTGTTGAGTCTGGCTGCGTCCAAGTCATATTGGACTATACCAAACAATTATATCCTTAAGGATTTGATGTTAAAAAAGTATAAATTTTATGTACTAATCTTTCATGCTTAATTTACAAATTATTATATCTTTATGAGATACAAGTAGAAAAGCATGAATAGAAGGGTTCTAGATGATAAGCAAAGTACTGGGTAGTGGACGATACTACTTCTATGTCCAACCCTAAGAAGACAAGTGCTTTCGCACTTGGCTCGCAATGCAAAAGCAACTCAATCTTCAAGAACTAAAAACAATCACAAGAAAGTAACGTCCATAGACTCAGTAAGAAACTCGTGCTTTAGTGCATAAAAGGGAGGATTTAAAATGTCTTGTCTTGACATTCTTAATTCCTTTCGTCTTATGCTGTTAATATTTCTTTCTATCTGTATGTTGAAAGTCAACTCTGAGCACTAGGCGACACTGACAAATTTTACTTTTCTAAAGATATGCTCCAGAAAGCATGTGTGGTCCTCACTCACTCTCTGCACAGTAGCGACCTCGTATCAAATGCCAAAGTTATTAGACAACGACTAGCTAGTATCTCTTAATGGATCAAAGCTCTGAATTCTATATAAAGCCTGAAGACGTTCATGTTAAGGTTGTCGAAAAATAAGAGAATATTTTGAGACAAAACAAACAAGTGTTGTAACGCTATCAATCCATTCGACGAAGGAAACTTGAGCGAATTGAGTGAATCTTAGCAATGCTAAGTTAGTGAGTTTCATTGTATTCAATCTTATTGTGTAAACACTCATTGAGTGATTAGAATACTTTTTCTATCAAACATATACTATTTTTGAAAGCCAAGAGTGGCTAAGTGACAAAGAATACTTGGGTCTTAATCTCGGGGGGAGATTAAGTGTAGTGCCAGGAGTGGCCTAGAGAGTACATGTTGTAGCCAGAAGTGGCATAAAGAATACTTGGTTGTAATCAAATATTTGATTAGTGGAACCCTTCAAGGTTTGAAAGAGAACTAGATGTAACCCAAGAGTTGGGGTGAATCAGTATAAAACCTTTGTGTTTTCATTACTGCTTCTATATAACTAGTTCTTTTCTTTAAGTCACTTCTACACAATCAAATCCATGTTTTGCAAAATGGTTTTCTAAGCACAAAGTTATTTCAAACCCTTTGGATAAAACCCTTCGCCCATTGATACTTGCTATAAGAAATTTTTTTTTTATAGTTTTTTAAAGACTAAGTTTTATCCATCACACTATTCAACCCTCCTTCTAGTGTGTTTTAGGTATTTTCACTTTTACTTCTTGCACTATTTCTTTAGCAGTCGAATCTAAAGATTCCTTGTTCTACTCATTAATCTCTTTGCTGGATTGATGCTCTTGAAGCTTGAGGTGAGTAGAACAAAGTTCTTCTTGAATCGGCTTAAGGAGCACCATAAGTTCCTCTTCTTTCTTCATTAACTCCTACTCAATCTTTTCAGTTTTCTTGATTGGACCCTGAATCTACATGATTTTTTCTTTGGCTTTTTGGAAGCCTTATCGGGCTTGCACCAACTTATTTCTATCCTGCTCCATTGAAGATTCTATCTCAGCAATATCAAGAATGTGTTAACTATGTAGTTGATGAGCTTCGAAGGCATTATTGAAAACATTAAGAAAAGATTTGATTTCCATATGAATCACATCAACTACTAATTCATTAAATTGAAAACTTTGTTTATTGATTACTAATGTTGGGACTTGTAATATGGATTTGAGAGAGAATCTTCGAGAGGTTGATCAAACGTTAGTCTTCGAAACTTAGCCATACCTCATCGAAATGTGTGAATGGCCTATTGTGGTTGGATTTAGAAGCTTTTGATGGCATCGAATCGAAAGACCAGACGTCCAATGGATTTGTTTCCCTTTGAAGATCCTCTACAACCTCCATAGGTGTTTCTTTAGCGATATCTACAAATAAATAAAAATAATTAATTAAACATTATTGTTGAAATAAATTAAAGAAAACGAGGGATCTTTGTTGTACATATTCTATTCAAATATGATCTCATGTGTTTCGACAACTGGCATATGAGAAAAAGTATCAGTAGCAGCTCGATCCTAACTTGCTCCTCTACAGTTGGAGGGTTTTGTTCAGTTTCAATATCCAGAAGTTGGTCATGAGTTGAGTCCACCTCGATTGCATTTTCTTCGATTATGGACTCAGGAATTGACATTGCCTTCGAGGGGGAAGACACACTATGACTTTGAGCATCTTGCCCTTTTGTACCTTCTATTTCTTCAACATTATGGGCATCAGTTGCCAAAATTGGTATGTTTGAATCTTTTAGGATAGAAATACATGTATTAATTCTGATTACTTGAAATTTAAATTGAAAGTGTGAAAACAATTCGAGTTTGAAACACTTACCAATTATTTCTTTGCTTACACTTTTAGCACTTGAGCTAATGGCTGAGGTATCTTGATTTTCCTTTTCCTACCGAAAGATCATGAACTTAATCTTATAGTTCTCAAAAGAATTTAGCACTGGAAAGAATTTACAAGTGATTAGAGATTTACCCCATCGCCACCAGTCTGAAAAGGATCTTGAGATGATGAAAGATCCACTACCTTGTCATCCTGTAATGTACAAAGTTAGGATTTATCCTTTAGTAGTCCATTCGAAAGATATATCTCAAGAAACTTTCTAGATCTAGATTTCATGAAATAAATTTTTTCAAAGTTTCTTGAAATGCCTTTTTCCTTGTAGTAGTAGAAATGGTTTAAAAGAGGAACTAGTTGGTACGTCCTCATCAGCACAGGCATATCTAGTGTTTGGATAAGCTAGTTAAAGAAGGTTTTCCCATCCTTGGGAGGAGAGGCCCTAAAAATCCCACTTTTCTCCTTCAGAAAATCGCTCCTAATAGTTTCCTTATGAACTATGGGATACTTGTTCTCATAAGTGGGGAACCAAGAATCAATGGCTTCATAATCCAACTTAGGGCGGTACGGACCTACAAAACAATTTCTTTAGAGTTCAAGAAAGTTGGAAGTAGTACCTGAGTTTCCTACACTTTCTTGAAATATTCTTCATGCCCAAGGATTGAGAGTAATTCAAGGCCATCGTTTGTCTTTGCTGAAGATACAATCAGTGTTGGTAGTGGTGTTCTCCTCCTAGTGTTAATAGAAGTTATCGTGCTTTGTGATGTTGGTGCATTGAGAGGAAGCAGCCATTGTTGATAGGAAAGTGAAGGAGAAGGGAAGAGTAGTCACGAGAGAGGAAGAGATCAAGTGTTGCAAGTTAGGGGTAGCAAAGAAGTAGTGGAAGTACAACTGACGTTTGAGTTACATATATATAGAGAGAGAGAGTTTATTAGATTCAAAATTTGAATAATTTAAATATATTTTAAAATTGATGATGAAATCTTATGGCACATTAATAGGGTAGGTTGTTACAGCCATAAAATAAGTAATCATCTCCTATTGGTTCACGTAAAAAATGCAACATTAGATGATGTTCCCAATATATTAAATGTTGATTGGACAAGATATTAAAGTAATATTTGAATAATTGTTACAAAAATATTGTATTCTCGAAACATTATTTTTGGGGGGCATCTATTATCTCTGTTATGTAAATTTTATTAAGTTAAGGAAATCAAATTTGAATATACTTGCCTAGAGATGAATAGAGGAATCCCTTCAAAAGCAAATAGAATATGACAAAAAAATTTGAGAAACTTGATTATGCAATCGAAAGAACTTATTTCGATTGAGATTTCTAATTTCGATAATCTCATTCGCGCACGTGGGATTGGAAAGTGCTGAAGAGCAAAGTATTTTTCGACAAATTGAAGTATCAGTTGACACAGTTGTAGAGAAGTTATATGAACATAGTTACTAGTATCAAATCAATGTATTTAAGAATATTGCTATATAGTGCCGAAATCATATAATTTAATCGTTAGTATTGTAAATCTATAAATAAAATTACTGACTACCAATTTCAGGGAGTTGAATCACAATCACTTAATTTCTCAAAACACCAATATTCCTACCATCAAAATTGACAAAGGTTCAGTAGGTTATCGTGTATGTATTCAATTCCCATCTTTTTATGAATTCATGTCTATTTTTTTACTACACATTTCTAAACCCTTACTCTTTCCAATCTCCATTTCTTCTCAAAACTTTACTTTCCTAATCCCTATTTCTTATTATTATCGAAATTATTTTGAAATTGATCATTAAATCGAAAAATACTTTTATCAAAGTTATTCTTTTATCTTATGAATTATAAAATTATTATAACTCAAATGGATATATTTATCAAAATTTTAATCGTGATTTGCATGAAATATTAAACAATTTTGTATTAAGTTGAAAGCTATGAACTTGTTTGTTTAGCCAAAAAGAACTCAATCAAAAAATGGATTCCATGTCTCATCTTTAAATATTTATTTGTTAATAAAATAATTTAGTAAAAATTTATTTGCTATCTTGAAAATATTTTCCTTTCGAGAAATAGATACAATTTTTATAATTAACAGTGTGACAATGCAATTTTTTTTTTACAGAAATAACATGCTAAAATGGTTTTCATGCTTTCTAAATGCACATACAACAAAAAAACACAAATACACAAAAGAAACAAACAAAAATGCAAATGAATATGTACTAGAAATGTATGTTGGCTCCCATATTGGCTCAAGTGAGATTAGACTCACTTAAAATGACAAGCTCGTTACAAAGATGGTAGAACCTATATCTTGCTAAAGGTTTGGTAAATATGTCAGCTAGTTGTGAGTCTGTATCCACAGACTCAATGTCACAATCACCTTTGTGAATATGATCCCTAATGAAGTGATGCCTAATTTGTATATGCTTTGTCCTAGAATGCATGATAGGATTCTTAGTGAGACTAATGGCACTAGTGTTATGACATCTTAAAGAAATATGTTCTAAGTGCAATCCAAAGTCAAAAAGGTTGTTGTTTATGCCACAAGATTTGTGCACAACAACTCCCTTTAGCAATGCAGTCAGCCTCAGCAGTAAACAAGGCAACACATGCTTGGTTCTTACTATTACATGATACTAGGCCATTACCTAACAAGTGGCAAGTGCCACTAGTGATTTTCCTATCTAGTTTACAACCGAAAAAGTCTAAATCTAAACATCCTACTAGAGAAGTCTAAACACCTTTAGGGTACCATAGACCAACATCTAAAGTGCCGCTTAGGTATTTCATGATCCTTTTTATAGCAGAAAAGTGAGACTCCTTAGGAGTAGATTGATAGCGTGAGCACATGCAAACACTAAACATAATGCCCCGTCTACTTGCATTCAAGTAAAGTATGGAACCAATGATGCCTCTATACTTTGTTTGATCATTTGACTTTCCCTTTTCATCCGCACTAAGGTAGCAATTAGCAGCCATAAGAGTTGCAGCCTCCTTGCTTTTGTCCATCTCAAATTTCTTGAGAAGTTCCTTGCAATATTTTGTTTGATGGAAAAGTGTTTCATGGTCCATTTGCTTCACTTGGAGACCAAGAAAGTAATTTAACTCCCCCATCATTGACATTTCAAACTCCCCCTACATCTTGTGCACAAAATCTTCACAAAGAGATTTGTTAGTGGAACCAAAAATGATGTCATCCACATAAACTTGCACAAGTAAAATGTTATGAGATGACTTTTTAATGAAAAGTGTTCTCTCTCAAACTTTTGTTCAAGAAGGAAGTTGTTAGGTCTCTCGTACCATTGCATTGGTTCTTGTTTAAGTCCATAAAGAGTTTTTCCTAAGCTTTTATACATGATTTAGATTTTTATGATCCTCAAAACTGGGAGGTTGGGAAACAAAATTTCTCTTCAATGTATCCATTCAGGAAAACACTTTTGACATCCATTTGATATAACTTTAAACTCATAACACAAGCATAAGTAAGTAGCAATCTTACAACCTCTAGTCTAGCTATCAGTGCATAGGTTTTACCAAAGTCTACACCCTCTTGTTGGTTATAGCCCTTGGCTACAAGCCTTTCTTTATTTCTAGTGATGAAACCATGCTCATCTAATTTATTTGTAAACACCCATTTAGTGCCAATGATGTTCATGCTTTTTGAATAAGGTACCAATTCCCATACATATTGCTTTAAAATTGGTTCAACTCCTCATGCATGAACATTATCCAAAACTCATCTTTGAGTGCATCCTCTATATACAAGGGTTTTACTTGAGACACAAATGCAATACGCTAAAAAAACCAGTTCAAAGAGTGTCTAGTAGTTACTCTTTTTTCTATGTTTTCGAAGATGTTATCCATAGAGAGATCCCTTGATGCTCTCCATTCCTTAGGAAGAAAGTTGTGTTCTGATGAAGGTCCTTCTTGAGCTTTATTGCTCACCACCACTTTACTCCTTGGAAAATCTTCTCTTGGACTCCCTACATCATAATAAGAAAATAGGTACATTTCCCTCCTTGTTGCATCCGGAAAGATTCATACTCTTGGATGAGGGAATTCTTCCTTGCTCTTTTCACTTCCAAAGTACCTTCATAGAGTCACTTGGATTAGATCCCACATTTCCTTCGCCATAGAACATGCTAACACCCTGAAAAATTCATCACAATTCAAGGATGAATGAATTATATTCATAGCTTTAGCATCATATTCAGCCCTTCTAATTTATTATTGAGATCAAGATTCAAAATATTTTTCTATAGTTATGTTTTCAACAACTTGGGTTGGAATTGTGTAACCATTTACCACCACATGCCTGCCAAACGCCTCTATTAATAAATTCAATAAAAAATTGAACTTTCCAAAAGTCATAGTTCATGCCACAAAAGAGTGGAGGTCTATTAATGGTAATTGATTCCCAACCATATTCAAAGACTTTTGATAAAATCTTGATTAATTTTCAAGACCCTAGCTCTAGATACAAGTTGTTGGAATAACCGGGAATCAAGAAGGAGGGATTGAATAAATTCCTTCAAAAACTATACCGCTTAATTTCTTAATTCAGTTAAAACAATCCCTTTTGATTAATCAAAGTTTTCTCAAAAGCTTGTCACAAAAAGATTATCACAACCATCAAGAAAGAAATAAGAATTGGATTGAATACACCTTTATGTGTAGATCAACATCTTCAAGCTCTTCTTCAAAGAATGATCAAATCATGATGAACAATGAATAAATCTTGATCAGCTTGAATATCTTATTGAAATGTAGAGTGATTCCCTTAAATGACTCTCAGAAAGTGTTTTCTAAAATATAAGATTAAATCAAGAGTCACTAATGAGAAATAACAAGTGAGGGTATTTATAATTTTAACAGAAAAAACTAATTTAATCGATTATCAAATGTAGTAATCAATTAATTCATTCAAATCCCTCTTTGTTCTAAATTTTCAGAAATGTGGTAATTGATTATAGATTATGGTAATCGATTGTCTCGTTTCATAGAGAGCTCCTAAATTTTTGGAATAATCGATTATTTCGACACACAGAGAGCTCCTAAAGTTTTCAAACACAATATAATCAATTAGTAAATGTGGTAATCGATTATCTTGAGCCACAAAGACTTCCTTCTAGTGAAACTAGCTTATGTAATCGATTAATTCGAAGAAACTTGCCAAATTTCAAGTAGAAGTGAGTTTTGTTGCTTGTTCTAACACTTTGTAATTGATTACTAAACTTGATAATCAATTACACTGTGTTGAACTCATTACTTCTAAGAAACTTTGAGATCAATACATTTCACTACAAGAAAAGCGTTGATTTTCGATAGAATATTACCAACAAATCTAAATTCGTTAGAAACATTAGCATTACCGACAAATTTTTCCAACGGATAAGTTTCCGTAACTTTCCGACGGATTATGGCCTGTCAAAAATATGAACCTTTTCCAATGGATTTTCAACCGAATTTTTAAATATTTATTTGCGACCAAAATTTCCAACAGGTTTAAATGGGCAAATTTACCTCAGTGGGTCACCTTTACAAACTATTTACGTAAAGGGGTCTCTTTTCTAAGTATTTACGGAGGGGGTCAGTTTTTGAATGGAAGCCGCCACCAACAATTGCGATACCACTGATACCGCCATCAAAAGTGGCGAGAATGGTGCTGACATGGCTGGGTGCCGCCAGCACCAACAGTGATACACCCCATGCCGCCAATACCAATGGCGGGACATGTGCCAACGTGGACAGTCCCGCCATTGGCTCCTGCGAGACCCCTAGAAAGCCCATGCCGCCAATACCAATGGCGAGACATGTGCCAACGTGGACAGTCCCGCCATTGGCTCCTGCGTGACCAAGGTGGACGTCAATCAGCCTTCTAGCTAGGGCACTGTTCTTGCATTGCAGGAGGTTAGGGCATTCAGGCTAGGCATGCAGCATGTCACATGCATTGCAGGTTACATGTTAGGGCATTCAGGCTAGGCATGCAGGAGGTCAGATGCATACAGTTTTGCTTTAATGGCGTGTAAATTTACGTTGCAGATCACATGCATGCTTCAGCTTTGGTGTAAATTTTCTTTAAATAGAGCACTTGCAAAATTTGACACTCAGCACTTGCAAAATTTGACACTGAAGAGAGTAACAAAGTAGTGTGAAGAGAGAAAGAAAGGCTTTCGTTCTGCTTGAAGTTTGTTGATTCTATAGTAAGAATATTTTGTATTTATTTAAAGAAAGCCTTCTTTCCTTTCGTTTATTTATCATGTACAAATTTTTTATTTTGAAGTGATAAATTTTGTGGTTAGAATCAAATTTGAAGCTCAAATTTAAGTGTATTAATTTTGTGAATTAGATTTTTTATTTAAACATTATTAGCAGTAATTATTTGTAAGCCTTTTTTTATGGTTTTTGCGTCTGAAATTTTTTTAAGTGTAACCCTTCCATTTATAAGCCTTCCATTTTGTGTTCGAAATTTTTTTGAAGTTGAGGAATTTTTCATAAATTATTTAATTAGAGTAATTTTTTTTAGAATAAAGTATGAATGTGTAGTTTAAGTTTAATAGAGCAAGCAAATAAATATTTTTATTTGTATCATTGACAAAATATTTAATTGAAGTAACAATTTTTTTTGTTAGACTAAAATTTGAAGGTAAAGTTTAAGTGTATTAATTTTTTGAATTAGAATTTTTATTTTAAAATTAGTATGAGTAATTATTTGTAATCCTCTTTATTCATGGTTTTTGTGGCTTAGAAATTTGACGTGTGACCCTTCCTTCCGGTTATAAAATTTTGTTGATGCTATTTGTGAGTTAAAAATATTTAGAGGTGACTCTTGAAGTTTTTGAAGTTAAGGAATTTTTTTGAATTATTTAATTGGAGTAATAATTTTTTTGTTAGAATGACGTATCAATGTCTACTTTAAGTTTAATAGAGGAAGCAAATAATTTTTTTTATTTTTATCATTCACAAAATATTTAATTGAAGTAATAATTGTTTTATTTAGAAACAAATTTTAACGTGAAGTTTAGGCCTATTAATTTTTGTAATTAGGTTTTTTACTTTGAAGTTATTTTTTAATAATGTTTAATTATTTACAAGCCTTTGTTCATGGGTGGACAGGTCTTACAAATAATTACCTGATTCCCTTCTAGTTTTTTGAAGTTAGAATGAAATTTTAATTTGTAGTTTAAGTTTAAGTTTAAGTTAGTAGATGAAGCAAGCAAATACATTTATTTATTTTAAAACTACTGTTGTTATGATTAATTATTTTTAATTTTGTTCATGTAGGTATATCATGAATTCAATTATTACAGTGTTGTATTTCAACGGAAGAGTATATGAAGACAATTATTGTGTAATATTTGAAGGCAGTAAAAAGGCGATTCAGATTAAACATGGAATTAGTTTCAATGCTTTGAAAAAAAAATTAGAGATAAGGTAAAGTTAGAAAATAATGAAATTATTTCTACAATAAGTTGTAGATTTTTAGTTTCAGGAAAATATGTTGCGTTGCAAATTTGTGATGACGAAGATGTTGAAACTATGATTGAAAGTTTTCAACAACAACGACAAATGTCAGTTCTAGAATTGTACATAGAAAAGGATGTTGCTGGTGGTTCTATGTTTCATGCTGCAAATTTTGTTACGTCATGTGGACATAATGTATCTCATCATGAGTCGGAACTGCCAAGAAATATAAGCAATTTACATGATGATGAAGATGATGATGATGATTATCTTGCGTCTAACTCATACGTTGAAGAGTCTTTCGATGAAGGTGATAGTGTTGATGGAATATCTGATACAGACGATGAAGTCACCGACATCGTTGAACCAGTTTCAATTGTTCACCCAACTGAAGGTAAATTTTATGAAATACAAAATTAGTTGAATACATATATCTTTTTATGAGAATTGTATTAAATGGTAACTAAATATGAGTAGTTTGTTGACGTGATTTTTTTTTGAAATTATTAGGTGTACCAGGAATTCAAAATCCATTTTGGAATGATGCTTTGCATTATAATAATATCAATTGGAGTCATCCGGACGAGGAGGACATTTGTGGTTTGGACATGCCCTCGAATTTTAATGTTGGACAAGAATTATATGTTGGCATGGATTTTGACAGTAAAGATGTGGTAAAAAATGCACTGAAACAATATGTGATGTAGGTGCATCAAAGTTTTAAGGTTGTTGAAACGAAATCACACAAATATATCGTTTGTTGCCCCAACAACAGCGCAGAGTCTCCTTACCCTATTTATATGAGGGCAATTTTATCTAAAGAAACTGATGCATGGAAAGTGACACAATGGGGTGGACCGCACACATGTCTAAATATGACTATGACACAAGACCATGAAAAGCTTGATTCAGATTTAATTGCTACTTGCATAGTAGGTACGTTTTTTATGTTCATATTATCCTACTTTTGTGTTATTTGTTATTTTAATTTGTTATTTTATTTTATTATTTGAATTACAGGCATGATCAAAGAAGATCCATCAATAAAAATTTCTTTGATTCAAGAAAGGATAAATAGTGAATTTTCCTATAAGGTTTCATACAGAAAAGCATGGATGGCGAAACAAAAGGCGATTGCAATTGAATATGGCGATTGGGAAGAGTCGTATGCGAAACTCCCGTCATGGCTAACACACATGCAAAATCATTCTCCTGGCTCTTATTTTCAAATACTACATGATGATTTTATTGTTGGTAATAGTGTGAGTCGCGAACATCGTGTGTTTCATAGAGTATTTTGGACATTTGGTCAATGTAAAGAGGCTTTTAAGTACTGTAAGCCAATCATACAAGTTGATGGCACACATTTATATGGGAAATATCGTGGGACCCTGTTAATGGC